>NC_143509.1:85966615-86084115 GCF_031878675.1 Megascapheus bottae | reverse complement strand
CCTTTGTTTTTTCACATTGTTTTTTCTAAGTTATTTATTTTGAAATCTATTTGCAAGTTTTGGAAAGAATGTTTCTATTGAGTAACTATCTAATACAGGGATAAATAACCTTAGGGAGAAATGCTGGCCATGCTAAATACAAAGTACTCTAGTCATCTGTAAAAAGGATGAGAATATAATATGGATGTTTACTATCATGATTTATACTACGGGGAAAATGCAGGCAAGTTGTAGAAGAAATGTAATCAGAAACAGAGCTGTTTACCAGAAGGAAGGAGTAATCTGGGAAACGTTGACTTTACCTGCAAAGGAAAGTAGGGGTGAAATTTTTATTGAATTTGCTAACTGTATGTGTATTTGTAGTATGCATGGAATGCATACCCTTACTTGATGGAATTTTTATCTTGGAAAAAAATCTGAAAATGAAAATTCACATCCAGGTTGAAAGTCTTCCAAGTAAATTTTAATTTTGAAAAGAGAGAATGTACCTAGGTATTTCAAAGAATGATTTTTAAGACATGATTGCAGAACCTCTGATTTTGTGTGTAAATTCTGTCTCTGTTTACCTTAAGATGGAAACGGGAGAGGATGAGAATGTGAATATGCTTGAAAACTGGAGTGAGTGAAATATCCTGTACTTGCAAACATCTACTTAAGATAATGATAGTAATATGGTTCTAAAGGAACTGAGATTAAATGTCATAAAAACCATCTAAATGCTGTAAGACTGGTGCTGCTTAAGTGAAAAATAACCTACCAAGGTATGTGTTTGACATACGTCCTACAGGTCACTTAAAACTGGATTAATTGTCAGATTACAGAAAGTGTGTTGTAGATACTAAATGTTTTAAAAGGAAGGTGACAAGTTTAGCTACTCAGATACTTGCCATAAATGTTTGGGTTAACCTCTTAATACCTATAATTTAGAGATTATGTGACTCTTTTCAAGTGAATTAAATGAGATTTTAGTCAGTTAGGACATCATTTATTTAAAGACAAGTGGATTTCTCTTATCTTTATATGAGTTTACTTGGTTTATGACCCATTAAAATAATGTGTGCATATTTTGCAGGCTGTCACTCTGTAGGTTTCATTATTTATAATGTGTCAGATTCCTTTGCTCTCAATGGTACACTTGTGTTCCTGTTTCTCAGCAGAGGTTTTTATTAAGAATCTACGAGAACTTATTTCCAAAAAGAAACAAAATGTAAATCAAATAAGTCATTACCCTGATTTCATGTATATGAGTTTGGTTGTAAATCAATTTATAGTGAGGGAAACAAAATTATTTAAAGGAAACAAATGGAAACTATAAAATAAAAATAGAATATGTATTTAATAATAATTTCTAAGATATACAAATGATATTTTACACCCAGTGCTAGTATATAGTATATGTTTAGTTATTTGTTACTTAATAAACACAAGAAATAGAGAAAGAATCAAAGACAATTATTGTTGAAAGAATAAATAGAACTTCAAAACCCTCATTTAAAGTAAGGACTTTAGTTTGTGTATAGATAAGATCAAGAAGGATCTAGAGTGCTTCATTTTTCAAAAATATTTCCCTTAAAGAATTTCTAAACTGCATACAGCTCATGATAGAAATTTATATCTGAAAATTTAATAAACAAGGTCTTTAAAAGTGGGTTACCTTGGGTTTAATGGCAATTTAAAAAAAAGAATAGTTTAAAAATGCTTACTCCATATAAAAATTCAACAACTTTTTCTTTGCTCTTTCCAATAGAAAAAAAAAATCTTGGAGAATCTTACTTTCTGTATCACTTACAATGCGGGCAATGTGGGCAAATTAGGATATCGTATTAGAAATGAACTCAAAATGGAATGCTTAATGTTTCTTATCTCTTCTAGACAGACTGTAATTAGAATCATCCAGGGTTTTACTTAATTTTGTAGACATTCTTATGTATAGCCTTCATATCCTTAGGGTAATTAACATCAGAACCCTCCCATTAGTGTTTTTAGAACTTAAATGGTTGCATAATGGTCACAGTTAAATTTGCCATTAAAGGGCAATTGCTATTTATTATGCTCAAAGTAGACAGTTAACCATGGAAGGGAGGGGATATAAATATATATGCAAATATCTGCATATATATTTAGGTGCATTTAGAAAACAGGAACAGACAGTACCATTAATTATAGCACCCTTGGGTTTAAAAGGATGTATCAAAGCTATCCTATTCTTATTCTTTCCAATAGGCAGTAGTGGCAGAAAAAAAAAAGATGACAAGTCATTGCTTTAAGAAAAGTCTTGACAATCTGAGGTTCCTTATAATTATAAAATCATGGACTTGTTAATACAATCTGTGAGATGATTGAGTCCAGCACGCTTATTTTATATATGAGAAAATCAGAGATAGGTGGAATTTAGTGCCAGTCTTCAGGTTATAGAAACTTAGTGGAATCAGTTTAGAAGTGAGATAGTGAGACTTGAAGTTTTCATGTAATTTTCACAAGGTCATGCTGAATAAAATTAGCACTAGGTTTTCTTTTGTTCTAGAATATGACTGACACCATTTGATTAAGTTTAGCTGTATTGACTAAAAAGGTTTATTGATTTTCATTTTCAAGATACTTTAATTGATTTCAGAGTCAAGCATTTTATAAACTATTGGATAAGATTAGGTTATACAGCTTTACTTATTATGGTATGTTTGTATTTGTCTTTACTAATTACCATGGTTATATTTTTTCCCTTTCCCTGGGAAGGTGTGGACAAAGAGTTAACCCCAATGATTTTGAATCTTCTCTTTATTGAAAACAAAAGGGCTCTAACATTTTCTTTTACATTAAATAATCGCTTTATTATTTTCTTTTTTTTGATTGATTTTATTTCCAGACTCAGGGTAATGGAAGATTTATTTTAGTCAGTTGATTTGTTGAAACCCTACATCAACCATTTATAAGAGTAAACAATTATTACTGAAATGAGGAAAATTTAGTGGTCTTGCATGATTAATGTCCTATATAAATTCTTCATGGCACATAATGGAAAGATGATGTTGAGTCTATAATGGGAAGTTAACAGAATGTGTCACCATTTTATTAGCTTTTGAGGAGACAAGCCTTGAAATTAGTGATTTCACAAATGGTCAGGTGGCTATTAAATGCCTATCTTTATTTTTTGTAAATTAAAATTTAGAAGCCATGATGATATGTACCCTTGGACCAAATGGGAAAATGCATGGATTAGGATGTTGCAATCTATTTATTTATTTATTTATTTATTTATTTATTTATTGCCTGTCCTGGGCTTGGGCTCAGGGCCAGAGCACTGTACTCTTTCAAAGCTAGAGTTCTACCACTTGAGCCACAGCACTACTTCTGGCTCTTTTTTCCATATATGTGGTACCAAGGAATTAAATCCAAGTACATTCTAGGCAAGCACTCTATTCCTGGGCCCAACTCCTGGCCCTATTATTTTATATTTTTTTCCTGATAGAACTCAGTTGGATGTGTATATGGTAGTGCATTTTTCATATCACCATTACTTTGGAAAGATTAGCAACATAATTTATGGTTTCATTTCATTTTGTTTTGTTTTGTTTTTGTAATGCTTATATTAGGAAGAAGAAAAACTCACTTGAAATAAAGGTTAGATTATATTTAATCCTGACCAAAGCTACACTAGTATCCAGAATATATTTGAGGCTTAAATATTTATACAAAACTACTATTTTATTTTTTCAGAATATTGGCTGTAAAATGCCAGAATAATTTTTTACAAGGCAGACATATATTCAAAGGCTCTATTGTATCATGTTATTACAGATCAGCTATTTTTTTTTTGTTGGTTAGGGGACTTGAACTCTGGGCCTGGGCACTGTCCCTGAGCTTTTCAGCTCACGTGTACAGTCCTTCCCCTGGAGTCACAGTGCCACTTCTGGTTGTTTAGTGGTTAATTGGAGGTAAGAGTCTCTGGATTTTTACTGGCTGGGCTGGCTTTGAACTGTGTTCCTCAGATCGCAGCCTCCTGAGTAGCAAGGATTACAGGTGTGAGCCACTGCACCCAACTCAGACCATCTATTTTAAACTGGGGAAAATATATAATATTTAACTGTCATTTTGGGAAACTATACAGGGAAAATCTTGTTAAGGAACACATATATCATATTATATGATGATATAGACTACATAGAAAATATTAATGTCAATACTTAAAAATGCTATATATTAGTTATAAATATAATGATTAGTAAAAAATGTTTACAAAAGCATTTATCAGGAACAGATATTAGGAATGGCATATAGCTATTCTGTAAACAGGATTTCAGAAAGAAGAAATAGTTCATCTTCCAATCCTAGGGCAGAGTTTGCTTACTTTATTTGGAAAGTATTCTGCTTAGCCAAAGAAACAACCATCCCTCTAAAGATGGGCCAAAGAGAGTCTTCTCTGAAGAAATAGAAATGTTCTATAGACATATGAAGAAATGCTCAACGTCTCTGGCCATAAAAGAAACGCAAATCAAAACAACTGTAAGATTTCACCTCACTCCACTTAGAATGGCCAGGATCAAGAAAACTAATAACAACAGATGCTGACAGGGATGTGGCCAGGAGGGATCACTACTACAATGTTGGTGGGAGTGCAAACTCGTTCAACCACTATGGAAAGCAGTATGGCAGTTCCTCAAAAGACTAAACATAGAGCTCCCCCATGACCCAGAAATTCCACTACTTGACATTTACCCAATCCTTCAGAAACTGGGACATACTAAATCCACTAACACAATGATGTTCATTGCAGCACTATTTACCATAGCAAAAATATGGAACCAACCCAGATGCCCCTCAGTTGATGAGTGGATTAACAAGATGTGGTATTAATACACAATGGAATTCTATGCTGCTGTCAGAAAGAACCACATCGCCCCATTTGTAAGAAAATGGAAGACAGAAAAAATCATATTAAGTGAAGTAAGCCAGACTCAAAGGAACATAGGCTCAATGGTTTCCCTCATTTGTCATAATCAGTAGAAACCTTGGCTCTCCTAGGAGAGATCTGCAATAGAGCAAAACCTAGATACATAAGGACATATAATATGAGGCTAAATGAAAGGATCTCCAAGATATAGAAACAAAAGCCATATAATGAATGGTTGTTGTCCTTAATGTACTATGTTATCTCTCATCTCTTTTGCTGTCCCTTGGTTATCTCATATGGTTACAGAATTTCACCTTGTTGATCGCAAGTGGTTTATGTGAACTAATTTGGAAAGATCACAGCTAAGTAAATATTGGATTTGAAATTTTCACTGTAGAAATTTTGTAATGTAGTAATGATAAAAAATGAGACTTTAATGAATTCATGTAGGAATAAAGAAAAAAATAAATTTCTGATAGTTGTTTTAAAGCTAACCTCATTCTTGTTCTTGATAGGTGCCAGACTAGATTGGATGAATTGGTTCTGCCGCATATAGCTGTGGTTAAGAGTTAGTGATGATACACTTGAACTTTTTCCTTTACAAAAATTTTCTAATAAGGATGTCAAAAAGAAACAAAGAAAAAAACATTACAAGACTTGTTGAACTACAGATTAAGCTCCACAGTGAAAGATCTAAATAACAAAAATGAGATTGCTTCTGTGCATGAAGGTGGAAATTGTCACCCAATGGGAAAATGTTAATTATTATTATTATTTATACTATATTTATTTTCTTGGGGAAAAAGATAGATGATCAAGTCCACCTCTATACTTATTGTAAAAAGTAGAAATATATCCTTGATAATTCAAGATGTCAATGGCATATTTCAGTGGATATATTTGAAGTTAGTTTAGTTTAAATCTTACTCTTCATCGTCATCATTTATTTTTGCTTGCTTTTTGTTTTTTTAATTGAATTTAGTTTACAAATTCTATATTATTCTCAGGGTGCTACTCATCATTTTTATGCGCTAGTCTGTTAGCATCTTATCATAGAAAAAAACCTGAGTTAATATACTGTTGGTAGGATGCAGGAAGAGATTTCTCCCCAAAACTTTTAGATATAACAGTTCATAATTATTTGGTCTTTAAATATAAGATAGTCTCAATTATTCTTCTGTCTGTTCATTCTAAGACTACCTGGTCCCAGTCCATTCAGCCCTTCTCTATATTTAATGGTCCATCTTTATCTAGTTTTCCTCTTTGCTAAATTTAGACATTAGATAGAAACACCATTCCAAGACCACTTTATGCCTAAAAAAGCCCACTGGCATTGTACTTTCATCATCATGACCATTACTATTTCAGATCCAGTCATGGCTATGTAGCATTCTCTAGTGCTTTGTTGCAACACGATAGCAAACTATAATGACATTGACTCTGCCATTTATTTTCTTCAGTTATTATATAAATATGTGTATATATCCACATATATGTGCATATGTATATATACATATACACATATATATTATATATGTATCCTGCTCCCTTTGAATTAACATTTTCTCTACATAATGAGCTACCCTCTTCTCCATTTCATACTATGTTCAACCATCATAGAAATTACATAAATCTGGAAATTCTCTTTTTCTCTTAGTAACTGGATGTTTAGGGTTAAGGACATAGCTTAAGAGAAAAACTGTCTGAGTGCAACTCCTCCTAGTAACACTAATAATAAATGAATACTTATAATTCCTTGGTATTGGTATACATAGAAATGAGTGAAAATGGGAAGCAGTTAAGCCTATTTCTCTCTGATGATGGAAGTTCTGCCTTGAGTAAATAAAGAATACTCTTGGAGTCACTTGAATGGGACTTGACATTATCTGCACATATTTTCCAATCCACTGCTTTCCTTGATGCATTAAATCTGTCTTCTCTGCAAGCATCTCTTCTGACTCATTGTTGCATGCTGATGCTTAATCTCTTTTGATGATGAATTTGCTAAAACCAACTAACTACAGAACAGGCATGCTGACACTTCAGCTTCAGTCATGTTGAGGGTTTCCAGCAACTTTAAAACAGTCTATTTATAAAAACACATAGGTTACTGACTACCATCCTAGAATGGGAACAAGTAGGTTTTGTTCAACGTTGTGATTGTATTGGCCTTAAGCTGATTTATGACATGATCAAAGTTACAAGAAAGTATGATTCTTTTTAAATAATATGTTAATTTTTCACCCTTGCTACAGACAAATTGCCTTATAAGTAAATGTGCCTCATGACCTTTTTACTTTATATTCTCTGTCAATTGTGACAGGAGGTTTTTTTTCCTAACCTCAAATTAGGCAACTATTCTAGCAACTCAAAGTAATTTTGGGGTCTTGATTGACATATGGAAAAGTGATACACCTCTTTTATTTAAAAGTTCATATTCAATGCTAAGGGTGCACTGTATTCACAAAAAACTAAAAGAAAACAAAAACTTCTGCATTGATAATTCTAAGAAGGTAGGTCAAAAGACATCACACATCAAAACAAAACATTAGTATGCCATCCCCATGAACATCATTATAAACTGTGAGAATAGGTATGTCATCTTTAGAGTAGGTCTTTAGAATAAATATATTGAAGTAATGCAGCAAATTCTTGAGGTATTGAAATTTTTAGATATAAGCTGAAAGAAAGTAATCCATGCTATTCATCTGGAAGATATCTAGCCACTTTCATCTTATTTTATATTAAATGTCATTTTTGAAGAAATATCCAGTCCCCCAAAAGAGGATTTCATCAGAAAGGAAAGTATTAAATAATGAATTTTCATGCTTTGAATTTTATGCATGCCTTTACATAAAATAACTTTGTAGATGCATAAATCTTTTTAGCCCATGAAGATGCCACAAAATTTAGACATGGTTGTAGAGAAATGCCAAACTGGAATGTGAGGATTAACTGCATGCCAGCCAGTGTGAATCTAGAGGGATATCCGGTTTTCTTCTCTATTCTATGAAACTGGGCTGCTTGGGTCTTGTGGAACATTTGAAACAAAGGAGTCTTTTAAATAGGTCTTTTAAAAAGTCTTTTGAATTACTCATTCTTTGTTCTTATGTACATTTGTTCTTCAGTACATTTGTTATGGACTATAGGCCATTCTAATGACTGTCTCACCTATGTAATATCAACTTTGTGCTGTGAACAACTATTTAATTTTTACTACCCACAATACATCCAGTAGACTTTCCAGATTCTGTTAATGAAAATACTGTATTTACTTTGTTTCATTTATGAATTGAAGGCCACAAAATTCAAAACAAAACAAATTATATGGTATTTTTACTGAATTATATGCCCTAATGCAGAAATATTTAAGTTTTATTATCCTTCTTATCTTAAGTTTAACTATCTAAACTTTGTGGGAAAAAGAACATAACCAAATTTGTTTAATTTTATTCTTTGCTTAAAGAAATAAGATAAAATCTTTTTTACTAAAAATAGTCTGTGTGAAAAATATCTAAATATAAAAACAGACTAGGAGGTCAGATAGTAACAGAATTTGACTGTTCTTACCTTAGTTTATTGGGGCTTTTGCTACTGCTTTGTGTCAGGAAGCTTATAGCATTAAAACTTAACTAACAACAATTTCCTGACAGAGTCTGAGTAATTGGGGCAATGATGCAGAAGATGATGAGATAATGTTGCTTGTGGGTGAGAAAGGGAAACATTTGGAGTAAGGCATTCAAGCACATGCCCAGTGGTAATGAAAACATCCTGCAAAATTAAATATACCTGAGGAGATTCCTATCCAGATTTTGGACCTCACTGGGGAGCTTCTAACATTGTATTTCAGCCAAGATTTTTAATTCAGGTGTTTTCCTTTTAATCAACATTCTGATAATGAGGCCCAAGCTTAAATGTCACCTACATGCCTAGAAGTAACATAGCTACTTACCCATACATAGGATATATGGAAAAGATGGCATGTAAGATGGATATCAAACAGTTGATAAAAGGAAAGAGTGGATTGGAGCACTTGGTAACCAAAGCAAAATTTTGAGTTGTGGATGTGTGAAAAATGGGATTTGATTTAGAGGGTGGGGCTGAACTGAAGTAAGGGAATTTGAACTTTCTGCAGTAGGCAAAACAATATATTTTATGAATTCAATAGTAGTATGGTTTGATGGACAGTATTTCCTTATTGTATCTCCTTTTCGGTTTACTATTTTAACTGTTAAATTCTGTAAATTTCAGGCAAGCAGAAATTGGAAAATAGAATTAAAAGGACTTACAAACGTAATTATTTTTAGACTGCAGCCTTAATTTGTACATCTTCTGTTCAAGAAAAACATGATAAACATGAAGTTAGGTATTACAAGCATTATGATTATGTTCAGTTATAGTCTTAACTTTGAGTCTAGTGAATTAAATTTCTAAAAAGTATTACCCTGCCTCATGTAGTAAAAGTCATATAAAATGATCATAATTAACTTTTATCTTTATTTGTATCCTATTTTACTTGGCTAAAATGGTAGATGAATGCTAAAATTTGTCTTCTTTAAAATTAAGGAATAATTCCACTAACATAATAGAAATACCCATATATCACTTAAATTACTTAGAATCCAAATTAGATCTTTTTGATTAAGGCAAGCTTTTGTTTATTATGAAAGTAGCATCATGTTCTCAAATTGATTCAAGGTGACTTATATATGCATATAACAGAGGATTTTATTGTTTCTCTTTGTTTCTGATTTTTCATACTATCAAGAGAGAGACAAATAGCTTCATTCCCATCCATGATTTTATTATATAATAGGAAATATTATGAGACAATTAGATATGTCAAGTAGGAACATATCACTCCATATTGTCAAATGATTAATGTTCATGAAGCCATAAATGCCATAAGTTTAGTCTTCTTTCATAAGGAATCAAAGTATTTATCTGACATTAATTACTATTATTCAACTTTAATTGCCTTTAATCCTATAAAGTGAATTAGTTTAGTGAAAGAAAAAGTGTATTGTTTCTTTTATGTAAAGCAAAACACATAACAATGAATTATTTCTTGGCCAGCCAATTCCACTTTTATTAAACAATTTAAGAACTGTGCAGAGGCCTGTTGCAATCCAGAGAAGTAGGTTACATAGCAAATGCTAACTAAGTTTGTACATGAAAGTAAATTGAAAAAATACTTAAAATATTAAAGAAATTATACTAGGTTATATAAGTGAGTTTACATTAAGCAGAAAAAATGTTAGCAAGGAAAGAAGGAAAGAAAGGCCAGAGTAATTTCTTTTTTTTCATATATTTTTATTGTAATTAATAGAAGGGTTACATGATATTTGCCAGATAGATGGTGCATTAATTTCTATACATTGATACCCTTTCACATGTCTTGGTCCCCAAGTAGTCATGCGTGCTGGTTTTGAGGAGAAAGGAACAAAAGTTGGGCATATATACCTCAAATCTGCATTCCCAGCTATCAAGGAACCAATGTCTATGGTTTCTGGTTCAAGGGCAATCTAGACAGAACTTTACAAGATTTCATCTGCAACTAGTAGAAAGCAAGGTTATAAGTACAACTCAATAGTACAGCCAAGCACAGGAACAAGTACAAGTTTTGAATTCACAACCAAGGGAAAGGGGAACATGATATCAACAAGGAAAAATTATAGGTGGCTCCTAGATTCTGCAAAAGTAGCCTACTGACTAAACTTACTCTTAGACCAGTTAGACCTATATTGGACTTCTGACCTCCAGAAATATGTAATTATGTTTGTTTTCATAACACCCTAATGTGTATTAATTTGTCAACTGGCAAAAAGAAATAAATATATTACCCAATCTTGTATCATCATCCTTTTTTAAAATTTTTTTTCCGGTCATAGGATTTGAATTTTGGATCTGGGTGCTGTCCTGAGCTCTTTAGCTCAAGGCTGATGTTCTACCACGTTAGCCACAGTGCCACTTCCAATTTTCTGGTGATTAGTAGAGATATGTCTCAAAGACTTTCATGCTGGGCTGGCTTTGAACCCTAATCCTCAGATGTCAGCCTCCTAGCCAGCTAGGATTATAGGTGTATGCAACCACTCAGCTTGTCATCATCCTTTTTAATGCTTGAATAAACTAGCCTTAGTTTGCTAGAAGGAAGAATACCACTGTCTGTACCTTATGCAGGATTTCACATGTCTATGGTGATATCTTCATTACTACAACCTAAATCAATATGGGAATGTTTCTATCACAAATGACAGGCCCTTGGGACAAACAGTGCTTTAATTCAAAATTTTTAAAACTAGCTAGCCCATATTTAAGGAATTCAGTCCAGGAGCACAAACTAATTACTTCATTTCTCTAGGGAATCTTCAATATGCAATGCAAACCCAAGTGAATAGGTTAATTTTCAGAAATCAGAATATTTCCTCTGTAATCTTGATATAGTCCAACTAATAAAAAAATTGGTTTTATATGTCATATTTTATTAAACAACTAGATGAATTTAAAAATAAAAATTATATTTGAAGGGGCCCGGAGTTGGCCTAGCGGTAAAGTGCTTGCCTAGCATGCATGAAGACCCGGGTTCAATTCCTCGGTAACACATACATAGAAAAAAAAAATAAAAAGCTGGAAGTGGTGCTGAGGCTCAAGTGGTAGAGGTCTAGCCTTGAGAAAGTCCAAGGACAGCGCTCAGGCTCTGAGCTCATGCGCAGGACTGGCAAAAATAAAAAATACATTTAAAAATTAGAAATTCTACAGTTCACATATTCTAACATTGAATACTCTAAAACTTAGACGTTTAGCCAAATCTGATAGCCCATTTGTTTTACTCTTTTGGATAGACTGTTTCGTAAACTTTGTTATGCCTAAAACACATTGTTTCTTGAGATTGTTCCTCATTCTGTTGCACAAGAATTATCAATGTAACCTTCGTGGCCTTTCAACCTGGGATATTTCTGCCTTAGCCTCCAAGTGCTGAGATTATAGATGAGCAAAATGGATGTGATCATGCAGCCTGAAGTACTATCTGAATTCATGGAAAATGACTTCATCTTGTAACCTACCCATTCTTTTTTTCAGTTGTATTTATTATTGGGGTAATGTATAGAGGGATTACAGTTATATTCATCAGGTATTAGGTGCATTACTTCGAAAACATTGGTACCTCTTTTCACGTTTTTGTCCCCGTTTCCCTCCCCCAACTCCATCCCAATCATCTTGTTTTGTTCCCCCTTCCCTTCCCTGTTTCAAATAAATAAACAAAATTCCAGTTTACAAACCACAACTGTATTTTAAGCTATTGATTTATGTTTCAGTGTGGCAAAGTTTTTTAATTTTTTTTTTTAAATTTTCTTGTCAGTCATTGGACTTGAGCTCTGAGCCTGGGCGCTATCTCTGAGCTCTTCAGCTCAAGACTACTGCCTTACCCTTTGAGCCACAGTGCCACTTCCAGTTTTTTGGTGATTAATTGGAGATAAGAGTTTCACTGTCTTTAGTGCCAGGCTTAACATTGAACCTTTAACTTCAGATTTCAGTCTCCTGAATAGTTAGGATTACAGGCGTGAGCCACCACTCTGGGCTGCAAGTTTGTTTTTGTATTCTATTAACAATGGAAAATATTATCTTAGAATATAGAAATATAGCAATAGGTTCTTACTGAAATTGAAAGTGATAAGTATAAAATTAAAATTATCTCATGTTTCAAAAATTAAAAAAATTACTCCTAACTCACCTTTCCTGAACTATGCAGGATTACTGAGGGGCAGAGTTGAGTAAGGTGACTCGTCATCCTCATAGCTCTAATTGCTCCTGATATTGTACTTGAACTAATGCCTAGTAAAAAAATTTGCCAACAGAATCTTGCTATCAACCTAGTTTTTGTCATGGAGATTTATTAGAGAATCACTTTACTACTCTGAAATGCAACAACAGCATTAACCTGAGGACAATTTTTTCTTTTCTTTTCTTTTTTTTTTAAATCAGGGTTAATTTAAAGTGACTAGCATAAGCACTGCAGATGTTGCTATGGGGATAAGAACCACACATTTTCTGTGATAGACATCATACGAGTGCTGTTATAGTCCTGCTAAGATTGGATTATTTGTTTTAATGTCATGAAAACAAGTCACAAGATCAGTATCTATTTAATGGCATCCCACATTCCTAAATCAATCACCTTTCCCAGGCTTAAGAATGGAATATGAAAATCACTACTTTATTATCCACCTAGGTAAATCTATCAGCATGTGTTTGGTGCTCAGAATATTTCTTTTAATTAATATTGATTCATCCATCTCCCAGAAGGGAAGTATCAGTAGATAAAAAGAGAGTGTTTATTTGATTTTAATTCATTCAACAAACATTCCTTGAGAGCTTTGCATTGGGTCTGGCAATTTCTCTGTGTTGAAAGCAACAATTAAATTTCAAATAAGTAACCATTCTGTATCTTTTGATCCTTATTTTTTCGAATGGGTTTATTTTAATGAAAAAGAGAGAGTCAATCTAATCCCATCCATTTCTTCCTTTTTCTAATTTAATTTGGACACAGATATCATGCAAATCTATGTTGTTAAATGTGAGAGAAACCCAAAAAGCATAAAGGTTAGAATAAAAATTACAGTCTGTTTTGAGAATTCTTTTAAAAATAAATAAAATCAGAAGCAAACAATCAACAATTAGAAAACCTCAAAAAACTAGCAGAGGCAGGCTGAAGTATGGGAATTCTAAAAGAAAAGACAAAGACATCATAAATATTGGCATACAAAGAAATAAAGATGGATGGAAAATTTTCAGCTTCTGTCGTGTCTATTCCTCAAGACTAGAGGAAGACTTTGTAAGAAGGGTGTGACATTCATTGATGAAGCAAGGAAGTTGAAGGCTGATCCGGGAGAGACAAGATGTTATTTCTCACTGTAGCCAAGGTTTTGGTGTTTGTTCACATAGAGAAACAGGGAATGGGAGTTAGATGGAAGATGGAAGCTAGTGGCAAAGAAAAATGATTAGTAAAAAGCCTTTAATCATCAGAATATATATGATCATGAAAAAAGTTCATATGTGTCCCCCATATCCCCACATGATATGAGTACAAATTATAGATGCAAGTACATAGTTTGGAAGAGTCCCATTTCAATGTCTAAAAGGACTAGTAATAATTTAATCAATTTATATCTGTAAAACATGCAGATAGAGCTAGGTTCCATTGGCTAATACCTGAAATCCTAGCTACTGGAGAGATTGAAATCTGAGGATCTGTTTGAAACCAGACTGGACAGGAAATTCAATGAGATTCTAATTTCTGAATAACCATCAAAATGCTGGAAGTAGAGCTGTGGCTCAAGTGGTAAAGCACTAGCAAAAGAGCTCATGGAAAGCACCATATCCTAAGTTCAAGCCCCAGAATAGGACAAACAAAACTTATAAACAAACAAAAAGAAATAGAGCAACATAGTACATAGTAATTAATTTTTTTAATTATCTGCCAAAATTTTATAAACACATACACACCCATGATACTAATATTTAATTACTAATACAATCTCTCAGTCTAACTTGGGATTGAGGTAGGGAAAGAACTATTTTAACATAGGAATTCAATATACGTAAATTATCTATGAAATTTTTTAACACATTTTTTATAAAATGCTAATTTGTTCTAGCTCTGAAGTTCCATATGAGTGTTCCAAAGTTTTGTGAATATTATATTTATGAATATAAACTGATTTACCCTGTTTTAAATTAGATCCTCACTATTTCCAATAATTACACCTCCAATGAAAAAATAAAAGTGGTGCTCGTATAAAATATTACCAGTTCTAAGGATATAATTATATAGTATATAATTATATTACAATCCCTAAGCCTTTATCAAGGTTTTTGTCTAAGTCAAATCCCAATAGTACAGCAGAGAAGAAAACTAATAGAAATTTTCAATCCATGGGCTTAGTGACAATGCACATTGATATTTTAATATACCCAATAAATGAGGAAACATATCTCTGCCTCCAGTTATTCCAGCAATATAATTACTATCTTCTCATAACTCATGCTATTTGATATATGATGATCAATAATGTACTTTAGCATCTTTAGTGATAATCGATTCGCTTCCTCTAACATCAGTCTACTTTGTATCCAAATAGATTCTTTCATTAGAATATATTTAAGTCCCATTGTTATTTGCCTTGTAATAGTTCCACTCGCTATTCCACAAGTAGGTTACCTACCTATAAATTTACATGAGGACTTAAAAATGCCCAACACCCACCAAATCCCACCAGCCCTTCTTGAGAACAAGTGTGCCATCCTTCTTACATTAAAGATGATTTGCCCTTACTCTCCTTATATTTTTGGAATATTCTCTACAATATTCAACTTAAGTACAGTCATGAATACATGACTACTATAAAGTTTCTATGTAGATTACAGTGGATTACTTTGTTATTTTTTATTATATTTATAGTTTAGTGTTACTTTGGTTTATCACCCAGGAATATAAATGGATAGCTGAGACTGACCCAGTCTTTCAAGAGACACAATTAGAGAAAGGGACCAATAACAGAACAGGGACAAACAGCAATGTTTTATGGACTGGCATAGAAAGAGAAAGGAGTAGCAAGAAAAGAAGTTCTACTTATATTAAGAAATCACAGAAGCCACTCTGTTGTAGACAGAGTGGGGCATAAAATAGCCTTTTATTAGGAATTTAATTTTTTTTAAAATTAAAGAAACCAGTGATTCCATGATCCATTAAAGGTTTTTAGGAACTTTGGAGTTTCAGTGGAGATTTAGGAGTCCAAAGAAAAATAGCTCTAAGTAGAGAAAATAGACATTGGATGTTAAACACTATTTTATTGTTTGACAAATGACCAGGAAGTTTTTAAACTTAAACATTTTAAACTCATGTGAAAAGAGCACGTTGAAATTGTTAGTCTTTATGTGATCTTGTTTATTCAAAAATTATTATAATAAATCTGTACCCTTACTATTTTTTATTTTCTTCCTTATGATCTTTCTACTTAAGTGTAATCAATGAGAATATTTTAGGTTTTGCTGAACTTTTTGAACATTATTAAAGAGCTTGTGTCTTCTAAATGAAAGTACATGTATTAGAAAACGTTATCATATTCATTTCTAGCCACCAATATAAGGAACAAGTATTGTAATCAGGCACAATGATGGGAAGAATCATGCCTTCCTATTAAGTGCAATGAACTCCAGGATATGAAAACAAGTTTATCTTTGTGATTGTTGTGAAGCCATTTCTATTTTTCCCCATTATGGTTTATTTCATGTTATTACTGTATCTGACTTTGGTACTTGGTAGATTCTATATACATTTATTTGCTTATTGAAATAGGGAAGGGGGAAACAAGATGACTGGGAGGAGGTAGGGAGAAGAAAATGGGAGAAAAATATGCGAAGGGGTACCGGGAGCCAGTGGCTCATATCTGGAATCCTAGCCACTCAGGAGGATAAGATCTGAGGATCTTGTTTCATAGCCAGCCCTAGCACTGAAGTGCATGAAACTCTTAACTCTTAATTAATGACCAGAAACCAGAATGGTGCTGTGGTTCAAATGGTATAGCACTAGCCTTGAGATGAAGAGCTCAAGGACAGAACCTAGGCTCCATAACCAACAAAAAGAAGAGGAAGAAAGAAATGAAATGAAATGAAAGAAATGTTCTCATTATCTAGGGGAAGGAAAGGTGTAGAAGAACAAAAGAGGGTTTATTTCTATTTAAAATAATCATGACAATATATCAGAGCAAATGTCAGGAGTAAGACATAAAACTATGATTAGTCTAAATGTAAGGATATGAAGTATACTGTGAACTGTTAATTTTTGGATCGCCTTTTATCTGCTTCTATACTTTTTTATAAGACCTAAGTTTATAGTGTGCTTGCAGTATCAAAAAATAAGATAGAAACATGAGGTATGTGTCTGCAAACATAGGCTTGTATTCAAGCACTTATCACTTCACAGCTTCCTGTTTTGTGTCCCACTTTGCTGCCCTACATTGAAATATTGTGGTTTAGAAGCAAACAGTACTGGGTAAACTGTTTATATGCTGCCTTCTTATGTTCCTCTACTGTATGCCCCAACACCCAGTATCCACCTGAAATATGACTGACAACTCTGTAGGGAAACATCTTTTAATACAGTGATAGAATTTGAGAAGTTAATTGATTTAATTTTACTTACAATGAGCAGAGGCTTCGTCCAATGCAAGTCTTCACATTAAAAGGCACATTTCTAAAATTTTGCTTGGAAAGGTTAGCTGCTTCCTTGCATTACAATTTTACAGTGAGAAATCAGAGTAAAAATCACATTACTGAAAAAGGCATGCATCTGGCATGTACCCAAGGCATGTGCATTTATGGTGATGATGAACTGTGAATCTGATGTTGATGCTTACCCACAAGCAGGTGGCTAAAATCTAATTTTCTTGCCAGCTGGAATGAATGAAAGGTGTAAAATGTTGTATAGAAAATCTTTATCCCAAATAAACAAGGAAAAAAAAACCCTCAAGGTCAGTCACTGTTAGTACCTTTCTGAAATAAGAAGGCATTTGTATAAACCTACCCAGCCCTGAAGCACTGCGCCATACCACTCCTTAATGCAAGGCAGTGAGACACATGCCAGCTGAGACTGTAGTTTGACGTTACAACATTTACACACTTTTGTATAAAAATAATGTGAGTTAAATGGTGATAGGGGTAGCAATTAATCAGTGAACCTCTTGGTTTACTTTATAAACTTTTTGTATAACTCAATAGTCATTTAGGTATATCAGAATAGTCATGTCCTACTCTTCCAAATCTTATTCCAAAGCAGCTGGAAGCTTGTAAATCAGAATAGATGACAAAAACAGAGGCTTGCTTATAAACTGTTTCCATTTCAAGACTGAACAAAGAGGCCACCAGAGTACCTGTAACTACTAAACACCCTTTATGAAGAAATGTAGATCAGTTGAATAGATAACATAAGCAACTTCATACATGGTTTATCCGTACTGATCTGGCGTGTGCACGTGTGTGTGTGTGTGTGTGTGTGTGTGTGTGTGTGTGTGTGTGTGTGTAAAGCCAATACTGAAGCTTGAACTCAAGGTCTGGGCTCTGTTCCTGAGTTATTTTGTTTAAGGTTTAGTGCCCTATCCCTGAGCCATAACTCCAACTTCTCACTTTTTGGTGTTTACAGAGAGAGTAGAGTCTCATGACGTTTCCTTCCCGGCTTGGCTTTGAACCATACTTCTCAGATCTCAGCCTTTAGAGTAGCTAGGATTATAAACATGAGCCACTGTTGCCTGTCTCTGATCTGATTGTTTTATATATAATTTATATTTAATTTTCCATTTCATTCCACCATACATATACAGTTCTGAAGTCCCCAAATGAATTACTTGATGGTTTGGAGTGATCTTATACTTAAATATTTCACTTTATCTGTCTTTTATTTATTTTTCTTTTGCCAGTCTTGGGCTTGGGCTCAGGGCCTGAGCACTGTCCTTGGACTTTCTCTACCACTTGAGCCTCAGAACCACTTCCGGCTTTTTTCTATGTATGTGGTAATAAGGAATCGAACCCGGGTCTTCGTGCATTCTAGGCAAGCACTCTACCACTAGGCCAAACTCCCGGCACCGTGTCTTTTATTTTTTTGAACTCCCAAAGTTCACAACTTCCATAATACAACTAAAAGAAAACTAAAAAAAATGAAGTATGAGTTTATAGTGTGTCCTCATCACATAATTCCCTAACCTAAACTATATATTTTGTTAAACAGCTTGAGAAGAGAGGGGATTAAAAAAGAATAATTGAGTATAGTCATAATGCATTGTAAGCATGCATAGGATTTTCTTGATGAAATTCATTACGATGTGCAGCTTAATGTATATCAATAAAAGTAGATTTAGATGTCTACACATCACTAATAAAAAGAATTGGGTTAATCCTAGGATAAATTAATTCAGAAAAATAATAGTTGAAAAAAAGGATAGATGGAGAAAGCAGTAAAATTTCTGATTGCCTTAACAACATTCAATTAGAAAATGTTAATAACATGGGTACTATCTTCCCCTCGTTTTTTGCTACCTCAAACTTTTATAACTTTGAAGAAACGTCTGATATCAGCAACATTAAGTTGCTTTTCCTTTATGTATTAATAGATCAATCTGAACTGAAACTTTCCTGTTTATCATTGCCATAATTGTTTATCATTAAGTTCCCTTTATATGCAAAGCTATAAATATAACACTAGGAGATAACATCTTTGGTGATTTGGTGTAGTCAGTTATCTCATGGTAAAATAAAGGAGGTTTGGTATGCTGGGAAGGCTCTGAGGATCAGACTTGGTATGGCAGAGATACGAGGAAAAATATTCTGTGAGGTAGTAGTTACTATGTGCTTTACATTTCAAATATCCTGACTGCCATTGAACTTTTTGCTTTTAATGTTATTGCCTGTCCTAGGGCTTGAATTCTGTGTGTGGGCATTGTCCCTGAGTGCTTTGTGCTCAGGGCTAGTGTTCTATCACTTGAAGCTCAGTTCCACTCCACCAATGTGGGGTTAGTTAATTGGACATGGACTGGATTCAAACCTCCCACCTTAAATCTCACTCTCCTAAGTAGGTAGGATTACAGATGTAGAGCTTGGCTACATTAACATTTTATAAGTCTTATTTTTATTATTTTGATGCCATTTCATATAAGTATGCATATGTAGATTTGTACATATATGTATGTTATTACATACATCTATAGAATTCTGTACTCACTCACATCTACTCTGCCAGACTATCTGCATAATTCAGGGCAACCCCGATTCCTTTCACTTAACTTCATATTGTCTTTCTACATCTTTTCTTCATAACTCAGTGAATGGACAACATCTGTGCTTGTCATTTGCATCCTCTAGAATGAGAGCTTCATGGCATTTCTCATTTATTAACAAAGAGCAGAATCTTGCTACCTAAGAATTCTATTTATGTCATAGGGAGAGATAGATGCACTACTCTTCTTGACTTTTGTTTGGAAAAGGTATTTAACTACTCTGTAAGTTCATGTCTCCCTCCATTAAATGAACATACTTTTATTTTACTTCAAGAATCATAGGAAAACTAAAGCTAATAGGCATAAGGTACTTTTTCTAATAATGCTTTTTTATAGAAGATGAGTAATATTATTGATGGACATAGAGCTTGTGATGAAAATAAATGCATTTTCAGATGCTAGTCATATATATATATTTATATTTATATTTTTGGTGTTTCAAACTTTCTACTGATACAAATATCATATAAGCAACCTTTCCCTTCTCTCTCTCTCTCTCTCTCTCTCTCTCTCTCTCTCTCTCTCTCTCTCTATATATATATATATATATATATATATATGTCTGTCTGTCTCATTCTTTCTCTTTTTCTCCTTCCCTTCTTCCATCATTGTATCTCTTATGCAGACCACCATAACATAGACTTTCTTGGTTTGATCTCTTCTTCAATCTGAAATTTACTCTTTCATTCAGGTTCTATTCTTACAAAACAGCCATTGGTGATTAAATGTCACCCTCTCAATCTAAAAGGATTCAGATTAAGCAGATTAGTTTTGTTTTGCAAACTCTTGCCCACAATTCTCGTATCTGGTGTATCACAACTGAATTAACTGGTTTGTTATGATTTAATTTCTATCACTAAAAAAATAAGGTCTTTAACTAAAATACATCTTAATTCTTCCCATTTCTAACTCCACAATGAAATACATATGTTTTGTGGACACTTATTATTGCTAGATTACCTACCATTGAGCAGCATTCTTATGTATTTTTCCTTTCCTATTCTACTTTATTT
Source organism: Megascapheus bottae (assembly GCF_031878675.1). Taxonomy (NCBI): domain Eukaryota; kingdom Metazoa; phylum Chordata; class Mammalia; order Rodentia; family Geomyidae; genus Megascapheus; species Megascapheus bottae. The sequence goes on along the minus strand of NC_143509.1, from coordinate 86,063,389 downwards.
TTCTCAGTTATTTGCTTGCCTCCCTGTTCACACTTTTATGCATAGTTTCTTTGGTAGTAGAAGTAAAGAAAGAAGTAAAGCAAAGCTTTGTATTACCCATGGGAGTTTCTCTACTTTTCTAAAAGACCTTTTATTAAGCTGTGCAAAACATCATAGAAAATCTATGATAGAGGTAATTGGTTAGCCAAGAAATAAATTATCTTCTTTATTTATTAGAAAACAAAATTATTATCTTGCCTCTGTCATCAGATACTCTAGTTATCACATCTGTTAGAAGTGAGATTTTCCAAACAAATTGTATGAATCATGCTGATAGATACATCAATTCTATGAACATTCTATGATAATCAAGAGCCACACTTTTTCCATGTTAATTTTTTCAAAATAATAGTTTGTTGCTTGTTGAAACCTTGGAAAGAGTCTCTTAATTTTGTATACAGAGCAAATAAATCTATACTACACTTATCCCTTTCTGAAAGAAGTTATTAAATCCTAAATTATATTATGGTAGGCATAGTTTGATATGGGAAAGTCATTGAATTCCTAGTTCTTTACTATGTGTTTCTCAGTAGTTAATGGACATTGATGATAAAAGCAGCTCTTGATAAACCTGACCAATTACCTCTATGACTGGAATGTTGACTGTAGATGAAGTTAAACATTTGAACACAGCTACTTCAAAGGGGAAGTATTATCAGTTTTTATATACTTTTATGTAGTCTTACAATAAGAAAGTAAATGCATAGTGTCTACCTTATTAATTAATGTAGCTCAAACATTTTTAAGCTGAAGTACACATGTCTAGTAATAATGTACTAAGATTATGTGAAAGAGAGCAAATAAGCAAGCTATTCTTCAAAATTTAAATATGATATAAAATCATTCTGCTATTTTCAAAATGGTAAATTGACCTTTCTTTTAACACTAGTTTTCAGTTTGCACTAAAGAAGTTTCATAAATGCTTTTGTGTGCTTAAGAAAAATGTCCTATATATTAGAAAATAAGTCATGTACTTTCTATGTAGACTTAGATTCCTTCATGCATTTTTGATTACAGTAATTCAACATCATTCTTAGCCTGTATTGACCCTGTGATAACATGGAATAATTTTACCAAAGAAGATAATCAAAGGTCCAGAATTTTGCCCTTATAATTTTATTCAAATTGTATGTGTGTCATCCACATGTCAGTCAGAGAGCAAGAAGTTAATGGCTCAGGTTTGGAACACAGGTTACTCTTTCCAAGCTCTCTTAATGTCATGAATTTGAGTATAGCAAAATGGATCTTTCCTGACCTGAAACAATGAACTCTTCTCCTAAGCAACGAGAGGTGAGACTAGAACAGATTTCAGTACCATAGTTCACCTTTCTCCAAGACATGTTGTTTTTACTATGAACTCTAAATAAACCAAGTGACAACACATCACTAAACAGAGAAAGTACAGATAACCTCTGTTTATATTGAGCATAAAAATGTACTTACTTCACATATAATTTGAAGGGCCTTTTGTTTTCATTTTAAAATATAGACATACTGGTACAACATGGAGTTGAAGACAAGAGTAGAATATTGGCCCATACAAAATATTCTCTGGGAGATTTTGAATATTAAAGGAGATTAGGTTTATGTATAGTGAAATCAGTAAAATGATATTAATTACTTTGGCCTAAGACTGAGACATTTTCTCTTCTTTTTCTTGTACCTGAAGCTGAAATTATCGGGAAAAAATACTTCTGCTTTCTAAAAAGTATCCATCTATTGTTTTCATTCCAAGGAGATTTCAATGCTCCAAGCTTCTTAAAAGTAATGCAGAGAAAAATCTCACATTGATTTTACCTTATATATTGAATACCTCTAATTTTTTTCTAAAATAACTTTTCCATTTTTTGTGGCACCATAACTCAGTTTCATTGGAAATGGTGCCTTGCTATATGAAATGATTTATCATTATGCAAAATAAGATATGTGAACATGTGTGTGTGTGTGTGTGTGTGTGTGTGTGTGTGTATGTTAGTTTGTGTTGATTCAATGTGAGGACAAAGTATCTTGGAAAACCATACAATCTTGCTTTTTTTCCATAGTGAAATTAGTGACTCTAAATTTCCATAAATCTTATGTTCCAATCTAATGACATTTAATAAAAGTTTCTGTAGTACTTCTTTGTAGTAAGTTAGTATGTGTGTGTGTGTGTATACATATAAGCAATAAGCTTATTGGGGTCAAGTAAGACACCAGATGCACATGTAAAATGGGCCCTTACCACACTTGATATCACCCTCCCCAGGTGATAATAGCCCCCTCAAAACAGGTGGAACATTCCATTTTGGCCTGACCAAGAACATCGCCCAAGGCCCCCAAGAGACCAGAACCCATAATTTATTTTCCCTTGTTAAATTCTACTTGTTAAATTCATAAGCCTACTCCAAAATCCAGTCCCTAGCACAACCGCTAATCCTGCCTCTTGCTGTTCCTCAATAAACAGTCCTGGCCTATTCCTTTTCCATTCTCCTCCATTTCCTCACACATATATATTGCATTTCTCCCCTTCCTGAAGACCACAAACAGAAACTTGTGAGTTAACATTACATTATTTTGTATGTATTGGGATTTAAATGAGGAATAACACATTTTTCTCCACTCAAACCGTCTCTGCAATGAACCTAGGCTTACTTTCTCAGGTAGTTGAGGGAACTATCTTGTATTATGTAAACTCACTCACTGGAAAGACTTTTTCTTTTACTAGTTTGTTTCTGTTAAATAGCACCTGGGAGATATTCTTTCCTTTGAATATGTGCTAATGATCCTCATTTAGGTATCATTTAAAGTTTCAATACTTCAGTTATCAAATCTGACGGTAGAGTTTCTGACAATTTCTATGGCAGCCTGACATAGAGCTCTCTGTGACATGCTCATTTGCCATTCCCAGAAGAGTGAGGAAATGCTATTGTCAATCTGCATTCTTGGTTCTTTGTCATTGTGAATATTCATTCAGGAAAAAATCCAATAAATTTTATTAGAATTTTTGGTGTACCCAATTTCTACTGAAATTAGGAAGAATAATATGTTCCATAAACTGAGGAGGGCCTCAAGCCTGAGTTTGTCTTCCAATGTCAAGACTGGGTTGCAGCACTAGGGGTAAAGTGCTTGCCTAGCTTATACGAAGCCCTGGGTTCGATTCCTCAGTACTGCATCCATAGAAAAAGGCAGAAGTGGCATTGTCACTCAAGTGGCAGCTAGCCTTGAGCAAAAGTGTCCAAAGACAGTGATCAAGCCCTGAGTTCAAGCCCCGGGTCTAGCCACAAAAAATAAAATAAAATAAAATAAAAATTAAAAAAAGGCTGGGTTGCAGCCATGAGTCTAAAAGGCATCCCAAAACAACTGGCCAAAAATATCTGACTTGCTATCATTTCCTCACATGTCTCCCTAATAAAAACTTCAGAGACTGATCACAGAAACTTCCATAAGCTAGGAGTTTCTGGAATGAAAGCAGGAATGCAAGAGCTGAATGAGGTCAAGCACAGGGGCTTTGTGGACCTGGAGTAGGTCCTCCCTGCATGAGCTGTGGATCCCCATAAGCACAGGAGAGATTCAGGCCTAGTACCATACCTAGAATTTCCTTCCTTTTTATATATTGTCCAAAGGCAAGTGATTTTGATTTGGTAAAAAAAAAAACCTCTCATCAATCTATTTACAAGAAGAACTTCAATTTAAAACATCTAGCACTAGATTAGTTTCAAAGTCTGACTGCAGATTAGCTTTTGCTCTTTGGGTAATCTAATTATAAAATCACTGATGGATTATGGTAGAATAGAAACATTGTCTTTACTTGTGACAAGTTCTTGTAAGTATCATCCTGCAGAAAACACTATCTAACTGTATTACAAATATCATTGCAATAGAGGAGGAGAAAAAAGAAAGTAGGAAAGGAAGGAAAGAAGAATTGGAGGTAGAAAAGTAACAGAGTAGGTGAAGGAAGGCTAGGGCAAAGGATGTGAGTGAAAAAAGAGAACAATGACTGCCTGATTTGCATGACTTCAGAAGTCTCAAAAGATAGAACAGCCTAACTCTTCAGGCATCTTTCAAAATATTTTACTGTGACACACAGAGATTCCTCAGCAGGAAGTAAGCCAAAGAGACAATAAAACTCAACTACCTGAAGATAAGAGTATTAAGCCATTTCTAATTTTATCCATGGGAAAGAAATTCAAATCAGCTACCTTTAGGAAAAAAAATAGTACAATAAGTTAACACTAACACAGCAGGGAAAACCAAAATAAAACTGTGATCTGCAAAGAAACAAACTCCACAGTGGGAAAGAAGAAAATGAGATAAGAAAAGACAAAGGTAGAAAGGAGGAAAGAAGTAAAGAAGAAAAGAATGAAAAGAAGGAAGGAAGCAAAGAAGGAAAGAAGGAAGGAACGAAGGAAAGAAGGAAAGAAGAAGGAAAGAAAGGAAGGCGGGGCGGGAGGGAGGAAGACATATGCAGGAAAAGGAAAGGAAAGAAAAGGGAAAGGAAAATTTTTAAAAAGAAAAAGGAAACAAATTTGAGCTAGTTTTTGAAATCATAGCTCTATTAAATTCCTTCTTCCAACCCTCACAGCAACCCCGTTTCTAATTAGGATGGTTCAATTGGTTACATTCACTTTATTTTAATTAAAAATACAATTATAGCTGGGAACAGTGGCTTACACCTGTAATCCTAGCTACTCAGGTACATTACTTCTTGAACTTGATACCCTTTTTCATGTTCTTGTCTCCCTTTTATCCCCCCATCCCCTCCTAATCATCTCGGTTTCCCCTTTCCATTTCCTATTTCAAATGAACAAATAAATGTATATATAATATACCAGGTAACAAAGTAAGATACAGTAACCACATGAAATTAAACATAAGTGGAAGAAAAGAAAAAAGAAATAACTTCAAATAGTACATAAGAACAACAGTTACAAAGATAAACTAGTCTTATGAATTGAAATACATTAAACACTTTTTTGCTAAGCTTTTTTTGGAGCTCCCTCTCCTGGTCAAATTGAAATTTGCTAAGAAAAGTGATCTGGTTTAGAAGAAACAGCCCAATAAAATTTCCTGCTTTTAATGTAAGCAAGTATGTATACAAACATACAAATAAACATTTGTGTATATATGCATGCATATACATATATATACATACACCTAGATGGATATACATGTGTGCATGCATGTTCAAGTGTATATTTCATAGATGTGTATATATGTTCATTTATAATGTACATGTATACATATATTTATACTATCAGGTAAAAGGTGGATGTCTTGTGGCCACTAAAAATCATTAATCTACTTTTATAATCTTTTTTTTTTCAAAAAAAGTAGTATTTTTAGTACAATTAGTGGACATATGTTTGTATGAAAGGATATTATCCTAGTCATTAATATCAGAAAATTATCAGTCTCTATGAGAAAACGCTATCATGAAAAGTATTCTTTTCGCCAGTCCTGGGCTTGAGCTCAGGACCTGAGCACTGTCCTTGCACTCTTTCAAGGCTAGAGTTCTACCACTGGAGCCACAGCACCACTTCTGGGCTTTTTTCTATGTATGTGGTACTGAGGAATAAAACACAGGTGTTTGTCCATGTTAGGCAAGCACTCTACCACTAGGCCAAATTCCCAGCCCCATGAAAAGTATTCTAAATGTTCCCTAGTGATGATTAAATAAGGCTTAAAATCTCGCATGCTCTGTGCTTGCATCAGTCATGTGAAATTTTATCTTTAGAATGTTAAATATCACCCAATACATTGATGCACAACCTGGAAATACTAGCACACTGTTAAATACATAACATAAAACTTCCTTAATGGAAGATTTGTATGTTCCAGCTCAAAATTAGAAACTACAAGTAAACGGAGTTGTTTAATACAGGATTGTTTGGTATCTTTAATTGGAGCAATGTGCAAATTCCCCACTGCTCTTTTTTAAAACAATGTATAAAATTTTCCTACTTGATGAGTTAATATGAGACAAGTAATAAAATATCTATATAAAACATGTATATGTAATGATACTTGAATATTTCAAATTAATATATTAAAGCAATGCAGTAATCCCATTAAATAGATCATCAAGGTATAAATGTTTAAGATAATGTCCAACAAAATAAACAATAGGAAACCAATGTATTTGAAAGGGGTGTGGGTAGAGTTGTGGGAAGAGGACTAAGGTAATGAAGAGAAGAAGGGGGTCAGAATGCAGTCAGAATTTAATGTATATTCCACAAGATTAAGAAAAGTGAGAAAGGAGGTGGTTTAGGAAGGATGGATTAGACTGTAAAAATGGATGAAAATGGTCAAGATGCACTGTATTCATAAACTGCTTTGGTAAATGGCACCTGCTTTGTACAACTACTTAAAGATAATACATTTTTACAAAAGATTATTGTAGTTTACCTATATCCATGGCTTTTGTTCATTCTAACTTCAGGATGCAAAACTACGTATATACTAGAAATCCACCACTTAGCTATTATCTTTCCTTCTTTCACATTTTTGTATATAAAAAGGGAAAGTCTGAGTTTTTAATTGTTTTGAATTTATTTTTAAGAATTAATGAGCCAGGAGTGTGACCTAGTGGTAGAATACTTGCCTAGCATGGAGAAAGCCCTGGGTTCAATTTCTTGGTACCACATACACAGAAAAAGCCAAAAGTGGTGCTGTGGCTCAAAGGGTATAGTGCTAGCCTTGAGAAAGCCCAAGGATAGTGACAAGGCCCTGAATTCAAGTGCCAGGACTGGCAAAAAAATAATAATTACAATGCAAATTAACTATTGAACTAAAGCAGTGGGGAAAGGATAAGCATGAATTGTTGTTCCTTTATTTTATTTTATTTTATTTTTTTTAGTGAAAAGGCAATCAAAGGCAAATCAAAAGAAAAGCAGACAAACAGCATACCTAGTTTAAGATCTCATTTGTTTATCTTTCTACCTTTTTATTTAGTTACTTAATTACGTTTTATATCAGCTAGAAAATCTATTTGTCTCGAAAACTAAGAGGTCACATTGATCATTATGCAATATATTCAGATATTGATGTGCTGAATTGGAAACCCTTTACATGAAAATTTAAAAGATAACAAAATAAAAGTAAAATATCATGAAAAAAAATCTTCATCACTTGAAAATTAGAGGTGATAGGGCTAGAAGTTTAGCCTAGTGGGAGTTGCCTGCCTACCATGCAGGAAGACCTGGATTCGATTCCTTGGTACCACATACATAGAAAAAAGCCAGAAATGGTGTTGTGGCTCAAGTGGTAGAGTTTTAGCCTTGGGAAAGCTCAAGGACAGTGCCCAGGCCCTCAGTTCAAGGCCCAGGACTGGCAAAAAAAAAAATAGAGGTGATAATAGCCATGTAAATTATCTAGAAGTGTCCCTTTGATGTTATGATGGACCATTGTCAAACTGAAGCAATCAGAAGTCAGCTGCTGACATAGGGAGGCTGCACTTTGAATTACTGTTTATTGTTTAGAACCAGGAAACAAAATTAAATGTTAACTTTTAGAAGACTGGTAACAAGTGTTTCTGTCTAGTGAAAAGATAATCTTCTGATTATATGCCTCAATTGTTTTGTAGGATGCTAACGAATCTTTTATCTAATTTACATTATTTAAGACTGGTTAAAAAACTTTTAAATTATCTTTAAGTCGTCATACAAAAAAGTGCCATTTAACACATGTATTTATGAATGCAATGCATTTTGACTAACATCGTTATTCCACTTGAGCCTCTCCATTCTCTTGCATTACTTGATTTTTGTGATACATACAATGAATTCTTGTCTCCTGCTTCCTGGCTCTATTCATCCACACCTATCCCCTTAGCTGCACATCCTTGTTCGTACTCACTTCCTGGTCTGATTTTCTTGGGCTTTGACCCTGCCTTTCTAAACAATTATACTATTTGAAATCAAGAAAGAGTCTTTTATACCTCAGCTAATTAATTTGTAACTGCAGTCATACCATCCAACATATTTCCTTGTAAATTCATTGATTCTTTCAATTCATCACTAATAAGGGAAATCAAACAACCTTTATTTCTTTGGATTGGGCCTACTCAATGCATACATACACACACATGTATGTATACATGTATACATATGTATGTGCATATGTATATGTGCATATGTATATGTGCATGCGCGCGCCCGTGTGTGTGTGTGTGTGTGTGTGTGTGTGTGTGTGTGAACTCTGGGTCTGAGCACTTTTCCTGAGCTCTTCAGTTCAAGGCTACTGCTCTACCACTTGAGTTGTAATGCCACCTCTAGATTTCTGGCCATTAATTGGATGTTTTAAGAGTCTCACAGATTTTCATGCCCCGGCTGACTTTGAACTGTGATCATCAGATCTCAGCTACCTGAGCAGTTAGGGTGACAGGTGTAAGCCACCAGTGCCTGACAACTTATTTAATATATTTTTATTCAATATTTTCCACTTCCACACCCCACCTCTACATTTTATTGAGCATTCTTACTTACTTTCTTTTGAGCGGCATTATAATTTTCCTGATTTCCTCATTCATTTGTGTGTTTGTAATTATTTTTGGGAGCTATGGACATTTTATTAGAACTATTTGTAACTTTGCATATTTAGATAAAAGTAGCTAAGTAAATATTCAGTATTATTTGGTTATCCTATTCTCTGGACATCTTTTGTAATTACCACATTGTAAAGAAAACTCATTTCCTTTGCAAGAAGAAATACCCTTCACTAATAGTTTGTTGTTATCCCAACTGTCCTACTTGACCTAATTTAAATGCTTTCTCCTTCAGGAAGTCTTAACAAATTCCACAAATCAGAAGTGACTGCTTTCAGAGTTCCCAAAGCATTTCCTTTGTCAGTGAAATTAATCATAGTTATTTGTGTATCTGTCTTTACTCCCTTGATGAACTTGAGTGTATTTGAAAGGATGGATTTTTTAAAATAAAAAACTCCTACATCATTTAATACACACTATTTCCTCTGCTTTAACCTAGCAAGTTTAGAAAAACAAATATTTTCTAAAAATAAACTTGAAAACCTATTATTATTTAAAGAACCATTCCAATTGTGGGAATGAGTCTTATAAAAACAGAGAAATGCCAGTAAAAAATTTTTTGTAAATATGGAGTGCAGAGTATTTGTTGATTTATCTCTATATTTATAAGTATATTTCTATACTTATATTTGTTTATACAGTTTTAAATGTTGTATATTAAAAGAAGAAAATAATATAGTAAGTAAATGACTCTGGACAACCTTCTCATAGACTATCACCCAAATTCTGATTACTTCAAATTACAATGATGTTACCTAGAGTCTGTGGTCATTTTTTTAACCTAGAGCAGTAGAAATATGAGAATAATATAGAGAAGTCATATAAAGATTGAATTGCTTAGAATGTATTTATTATTATTTTGTAATACATGGGGAATCACATCTTTAATGTAAATGAATTTTCCCATCAGTAAAATGTTAGCATACTCCCTTCCTATCAAAAAGAACCATTATGATCCAAGCATGGTGGCTCATGCCTGTAATCCTAGCTACTGAGGAGGCTGATATTTCAGGATCATGGTTCAAAGCCAATCTGGGCACAGCAGTCCATGAGACTCATATCTCTAGTTAATCACCAGAAAAGCGATAGTGGCACTGTGGCTCAAGGGATAGAGCACTAGTCTTGAGCTACAAAGCTCGGGGCAGCAGCCAGGCCCGGAGTTCAAGCCCCATAACTGACCAAAAATGGTCCATTATGAATATGAGCTACTCTAAACCTTGAAATACATAACCTACAGAATAGAATGTGCCACTTCAATTATTAATACATACAGAGATCTTTGAGGAATGCAGATTCTAACTTACTCGTCTAGTGTGTACCTAATATTCTGAATTTCTCATAAGCTAGAACCTACTGGTCATCATCCTCTAATTTGAGAATGAGTATTAGAAAACAAACTCAAAAACTTTCATAAAATCAAGCAAAGTAGCATCTACCTGTAATCTTGGCTACAAGAGAGACTGAGGCCAAAGGATCACTTCACCCAGGCAGTGGAGGGTATACAGCATAGTGAAATCCCAAGTTGCATGAGTAATGCATTTTATTTCTTAGATAAATATTCCTAAACCTGAAAAACAATCTTAAAATCCAACCTTCTCAAGTTGATCTAATTATAGTAATTTATTTCCATTCTCTTTTTAATAATTTGGGATATGAAGTGAAATATAAATCATTTTATTAAATAGGAGAGGTTAACAAGTTAATTCCTATACTTACTTCTCCTCCTGAAATAACAAAAAAATATTTTTACTGCAACTAATATTTGTTGGTAAATAATGGTTTACTTGTCACCATTTAAAATATATAAAGAAAAACTCCATAATATTGAAAAAATATGAACATGCTATTTTGTGCTATCATTCATATGATTATAGTCTATACATTATTTTTCATGTTCCATGTGGACAACAGGAAATTACAAGAAGATATTTTATTTCCTATAAGCAAATATCTTCATGTCTAACACACATAACAGGCAAAAAGTAAACTGCATCTAAGTGTTGTTGATCTCTCTCTTTCTCCTACACACACACACACACACACACACACACACACACATCTACAGACACTAATGTTAGTATTTGATAAATCATTTACACTTATTGAATTGGACTTTCATGTTAGCTTATAATTTTGCCTTTGGGTTTAATATTCAGCTGTGAAATTGTAAAATTCAATCCTTTTACATAGCTGCAGCATCAGCAGGATGCTAACCTCAGGTCGAGAAATTAGTTCTGGAAAGAGACATTCTATTTTTTTCATTGATTTTTTAAAAACTTGGTCCACAGTGATATGTAGCATAGTCAATTACAATGCATTAGTCCTACTTGATTTGGTGCAAATTAATAACTTAGATGCAATGTCTAAGGAGGTCTCTAGATAAAAATATTCAGGAGTGATTAAAGATCAAATCCTTTATTTAAATTTTGAAATTGTTGATCTCAGGAAACATACTGTACCTCTTATTTACAGTTTACTACACTAGGCAATGGGTGTTGTAGAGTAAAAATGCAGAACAATGAGAGTTATTGATTACACAAACATGCTAAGGCAAAACTTTGGACAAGAAGATCTAATTTCTAGTTCAACACACTTAGCAGTCATTGATAAAATACTAAAGATAAAGTGAATGCTTAAGATTTTCCAAAAGAAAAAGTATAGTTCCTTTGATATTCAATTTCCTGGGACAAGTATGGAGAATGTGCCCTATTTTCTGATCAAAATTCCATAATGATCCTTTCACTGTAAGCAGATTCCGAAAGAAAACTAGTCTAGTCATATACTTTTAATTTTTGCAGGAAGAAATTTTCTGCTCTTTAGGACTGAGTTAATAATCTGTTGATCTCTGCCTTTTTCAAATATTATTTTTAAGTTTATTTTTAAATTGAAATATAAGTTTATGCATAGATACTTCCCAAATTTCCATCAATTGGTGGTTTTCACTGATTGATTTTAATTACCTTTAAATAGTTGTCTGAAGTTGTAATTCAACAAAGGAATCATGAACACCATGCATTTTAGTCAAGGCCACTTCCTTCATCATTCTACCCCAGTCACCTTCATATGATTCCTTCCCTCAATTTTGTTAGTTTAGGAGGACGTGCATTGTTTATGGCAGAAGTCCTATGAAGACAAAAGGAGCTTCTAATTTTTTCTATTGCTTTTCTTTATTCCTAATAAAAATGATGATAAGATATATATAACAAGAAATTCACATATATAAAGTATTTCCATAACCTTGTTTTAGAATTTAGGCAAGAGCAGATTATATAGAAATTATATTTGTTTGTTTAAATGATGAAAAATAAATTTTGCTTCCTCAGTTTGGAATAAAATTCCTAGTTTATATTTTTTATTGTTACATGGTCACCTCTGCCATCAACTGAGCTTCACAGGAATTTCATAGTTCTGAAAGCTGGTAGCTTGGGCCCAGATTTCAGCTTCACCTTAAAAACCAATAAACTTTGGAATCCTGAGAGAAATCATAAAACATCAAATATTTTTCTACATTCGATTGTTTATATTATCCTAGCAGAAACCCTCTGTATCAGAGAAAAGCACAATTTTGTCTGTAATTCACACTGTTAAGTTCTTAGTATATCCAAAAGCCTTTTCAGCATGTTTCAACCACACCTAAAATATAGCAAGCAACACCATTTAATAGATTTTACTTAATTAAATCAGATGTAATTTAACACTTACTAGGGGAGGACTGGCATGTAGATAGTTTCAGTCTCTCCAGTACACTACATGGATCTAGATGTAAAATCTAGCATAATCTATTTAAAGTCTCTTAAAATATGTCTTTAGCTATCTATCTATAGATAGGTAAGATATAAAAGATATTATACAATGTATAGAGATAATATGTATTTCATGAAAATACTATCATCATAGTCATTCCGTGATTAAAAAATGACCATCTTACTGTTACTGAGATCCTATTTCAATTGGTAAGCAGGATACAGTAGCATATTTTGATCATCGCTTGATGAAGGCATAAATAGGAATATCATAGTCTGAGACTAGTCCTAGATAAAAACATAAGACTAGACTTAAAATCAAGTAAAGCAAGGAAGGATTGAAGTATGGGTAAATCACAGAGCATCTGAGTTCAAAATTCAATAATGCCAGAGAGAGAGTGGGGGGGTGGGGGATAGAGAGAGAGAGGGAGGGAGAGGGAGAGAAAGGGGATAGAGGGAGGGAGAGAAAGAGAAGAAAAGGAAGGAGAAAAAGAGACTATTTGGGGCTGATCAAGATACAAGGTATTCATAAATTTCTTTGTTAAATAATTTCTTTTTCCATTTTTTATGATAATAAACATATTAAGATAAACTTTGTAGTTTGCATGATTTAAAATTATAATGCATTTATTATTAATTTTACTTACTTTGTCTTTGAATAGTTGTACAAAGGGGTTTGCATTTAACATGCCAATTTATGTGTAAAATCTATCTTTGATCAATTTAACTCCCTCCATTATCCTCATCCCCTTCTATCCCAGTCCCTCCTGTCCTCACAAGCTACCTTCCTTCATTTTCACATTGGTAGCATGAGTATTATGATGGCGGTTATGTGGAATTCTGCCTTTAAAAGAATATATATTTGGTGCTCTCCTCTTAACCACAGACCTCTTTGGCAGGGCATGTCTCATCTTCCTGATATTTGTCAGTCTATCGGGAAACTGTTCAAAGGTGTTACAATTGTAATCTATCCCTGCATATAACTTATTTAGTCAGCTTGATTGCATCACTAAATTTAATTCACACTAGCCATTCTTTTAGTAGAGGCATAACATGAACCTGTCGTGGAGTAGGCTGTAAGATCTGAAATGATGTGGTATAAAAATGATATGCAACTTGGCAATTGATGGAACATGAAAAAGTCAATGGTGGCTCTTAAGTCTCTTACTGAAGTAACCAGGATATTGGTGGCACCATTGACCCTTCGTGGGTACTACATTGACCTGGATCTTATCCTTAACCTTTAAATAAATTATGTAGAGTTCTTTAAAATAAAAATTATTAGAACCATAATTGTTCCTCTCCTTTAAAAATATTTCTTTCAGGTACTTTGTAACATTGACCCTTCAAGTCAGGCATCAGATTTTATGGTTTATTTATAGTAATGACATTTAAATGCCAGCTTCTTTGCCTCCTAGTAATATTTATGAAAGTGTGTATATTTAAGGATAAAGAAATGTCTTGCTTTGCACAAGAAAAATCCAATTCTTTAAAGAATAAATTCATTTTCTCTTGTAAAAGTCAAAATTATCATGCAATATATCACATTATGAAATGGAAACACTCAGCCAAACTGAGCGCATGGTTTATGTTATTACTTACATTCTCTTTTTCGTCCTCTTCAATAAATGAGTGGGGAAAAATAAATACAGGAAAAAATAGATAACAAACCAGGACCGTTTCCTCAGATACATGAATTCACTTCAGTTTATATAAATAAGTTTAAGAGACTGCTTTCTAGTTCATGATGCAAGACATTTATAGTCTTATATTTGTGGTTCTTTACTTATAACAATAAGACATGATGCGTGAAATCACACCTGAACCTGCAGAAGTTATGGATGGCTTTACTTAAAGACTAAATTCCAGAATCTCAGCACAAGTGTTCAAAAAATGAAAATATTGGCTGGAAATTTTTGTAATGCATCAACCTGTTTTGACATTTGGCAGCCAATAGCTTTCTATTTAGTGACAATTCCATTTGTATATTCTTCTTCACTACCAAGAAAGAACAGTAATTCCTACAGTGTCAAGAAGAGTGACAACAAATTTTTATGAAATTTGTTTGAGGATATGTTTTCAAAATTAAATAAATGAAAAAAAAGCATGTGACTGGTTTGGTGCCGCCTAGTACTCAGCTAGAGGTAAAAAGCAAACAACAACAACAAAAAAGTTTTGATTCGCAAAGTGTCAGAAGGTAAAACTGAGCATCTTAAAAATCCCTGTTATTGTAAATGTCACTCAAGTTTACGTGTTCTTGGGAGTGAGACTGTTGTTTTCAGAGATTGTCCCAGTGTTTGTTTACAGGAAAAGCTTAGTAATTATTTAGTCAGACAAATGAATTAGCAAGAGGAGAAGAGCACACACACACACACACACACACACACACTCACATACATGTAAATGTGCATGCACACACACCACTTTGAACTTTCCACATTGCTATCATCTGTAGTTTAATCCATTGATGGGTTCAATATTTGAAGGTCTTTTCTTGTCTCTCTATCTTCTGTTCATTCTATTTTTCTTTTTTTCTTCTTCTTTTTTTTTTTTTTTTTTTTTGGCCATTCCTGGGGCCTGGGCACTGTCCTTGGGTTTTCTCAAGGTTAGCGTTCTATCACTTGAGCCACACTGGCTTTTTTCTGTGTATGTGCTACCAAAGAATCGAAGCCAGTGCTTCGTGAATTCTAGGAAGGGACTTTATCACTAGGTCACACTGCTACCTCTGCATTCTAACATTTCTGAAGAGAAGCACTTCTGGTGTTCTGCTCCTGTAAGAGTTGGAGATGGAGACTTCCACACCGTTGTTCAGGCAAAAGGGAGTTTATTAGCAGAACTGAACCTCTGGTGTGCACCAGATGGAGGTGTGCAGATGGTAGATTTATGTCAGGGAGAAAGATTATATAGGGAGAGGGCAGAAAAAAGGTGTGGCCAAAGTAGACGCCTGGGAGTGACCTCTGAGCCTTGGGTGACCTCCCATTGCCCCCAGATGTGCCAGTGGCCTGAGTTACAGATGCTAAGTAGGGACTTCTAGAGAGGGCCATCTGTGCATGCTGGGAGAATAAAAGGGGAAGAAGCCATATCCGCCCCCTCCCCGGGAAGAACTAACATTTCAACCTTTTGATAGTAATAATGGGGTGCCACTTCTTTCTGTCTTCTTCCTGATGAAAAGGGAACTTAACACTGGGGACAGAAGTCAGAGATTTTATCCATCCCAAGAGTAGGCAGCAGTATGAGTTCCTTTGTGGTGAGCATATGTATGGTCTTTGAATAACTTGATTTTAAGGTTTTAGATGAGAAAAGAGTACCCAGGGAGAATTAAGGTAAGTAGAGGAAAGTTTATTGTGTGATGCTCCTGGGAGACCCCCCCCCCCGGGTGAACCCAGGGAGGTTGCCCTTGGGTCTCATTGCAGGTGGAGCTTTTATGGGTGGGGTAAAAGTGGAACTGTTAATCAGGAGTAATTCGTACTCCAGGCAGCTCACATCAGAGTCTAAGGATAGGGAGGTGGTACAAGGGAGTAGTTTTGGCTGCCTCCCCTGACCCCAGAGGCCTGACTTTATTTAGACATGGAATCTATACATAAAACATAGTTGAATAAATAAATGAATGTACAATGAGTTCATTAGCATAGAGCCCAAATTTAAAATACCTTGTGCTTAAACATAACAAAAATTATGAATATAAGAAAACAATATGAAATCACTGGGAAGAACCTTTTCCTCTACTCCTCCCCCTGCCCTGCCATTTTGATTTTGGCAGTCTGAGCTTTTAAGAATATATGGCTGTTCTAATGGCAGTCATCCAGTCTGTCTTTGTTGTGACTTCCAGTCTGTCTTTGTTGTTAAGATGACTCCAGATACCTTAGTCACATATACCAAGCCTTACTAACTATGCATTTTCTATAAAAGAGCTGCAGGGCTCTACCGCCCTTCAAGTGATACTTCAGGAGATTTTTAGCTGTCCTCTGGTAGAATTTTAATCCAAAGTAATTTTTGGAGCATTATAAGAAATCACCTCATAAACCCAGTTCTCATTGCATCATAGAAACAAACAAAAAAATACCTCATTCAAAAACAGTTTATCACCTCCTGATTGCCCTTTTGGAATTTGCCCTCTAACAAAGAGAACAACAATAACAAAATAACAATAAGTGCTAAGAACTACATACTGCTTATTATGTGTTCAAAGCTATAAACCTGGTCTTGATGCATTTCTCTTCATTGAATCAGGCAATATTTCCTCTGAACCAGATGAAAATCCTAAAAGTATCAATTGGCCACTTTTCTTTTCTGTTAAATATTTATTCCATCTAGAGAAAAACTTATTACAAGGATGTGTTTCAGCCATATTGTGAATTTTCAGGATTTTTGTCACCACATCTATCTTCTAAAATGGCTGAATTTATTTTAGCCACCAAAATATTTTTAAAGTCTTAAGAACAGTGGTAAGTTGGAGATCTTTCTTCATGATTTGTGCAGGGGAAACAACATGAGAGCCATAGAGATATCAACATCTCTTCTTGATCCCTTTATTATATCTTATTGACTGCATAGAGATTGCAATCTTGATTTCCTTCATACAACTGCTGTATTACTCCTTCAAGTGCATCATAGTTATAAAGTTATGTGTATAGTATGTATAAAGTTATGTGTATACTTGTACAAACTCATTCATGAGCATTAGCTTAACTAACTTCCTTTACTCAAAATTTATCTGGTTCAAGATCAACCATTTTTCTGGATTACATATATTCTTCTCAAGATCTTACAAAGATTATTGTGTTACCCAGTTGAAAATTTAACTCAGTTCTTAACTGAAGTTTGCAACAGTATGTGACTTTATCTTATATTGGTGTCATTACCCATTTGACAGCAAATCCCTAATGGACATAATTCAGGACCTGACTGAAGGAAGAATCTAATAAATTCCCATTTAATGGATTTATTTTTGCATTTCAAATAGTCTTTTAACTTGTTCAGAGTGATTTAGAATTTGAATGTTCTCATCAGCATACTTATTAAATTCTTATATGGCACAGATTAAGCAATAACATTTTTATAGTTACTAATATAATCATTTACACCCTAAAATGTAGATTAAAAACTCTGCTGAAAATCATGCCAAAGATAATAAAATAACATAATGTAGGACAGAAAAATTTTCATATAGATAATTCTGATGTAAAATAACATACTTGAAATGTTAGGTAAATTATTTGAATAAAGAAATATTGCAAACTCAGTACATTGCACAATAGAACAATATTTTTCTCTTATGTGTGAGGACCTGAATTTTATCTTCAGAATACAAAAAAACTACAAAAAATAAAACTAAAAAGATAAATACTAGATTTTGTGAATTGAGGCATTTATAGTTTTTATATAAATTTATATGTTTTATAGAACTTATGATGTTATAATTTTATGTAAAGTTGTACATAAAAGGTATTTGGTATTATAAAATTATAATATATTTGCTACATATTTATTTTTGCTTATATTTACCTTTGTACATTTACATAAATATGTGTATATAGTTATATATATGTATATATTTAAAATAACATCCTTGTAAGCATCCTTGAACAGTGCTTGCATACTTAAAATTTGCTGATAATTAATTAATCACAAAAGAAAATTATGGGTCAATGTTTTTGCTAATTGATTTTGCTGAGTATTTTATATTATACATATATCACTCTACATACCTTGCGCATACCCGATTTTATTTGTCAATTGTATAGTACAAAGCAAGAAATATATATATATATATATATATATACATTTATCTAAGTACAATGTAGCATTCTGGTACATAAATAGTGTTGCAGATTGTCATCCTTGAATACAAACATCCTCTAAATAGTCTTCAAATCAGGATATTCTAATATTAAATTGGAATATTTTATTGTTTACCTAGATTATTAGCAATCAAGTACAATACTATCAAAATTTTGAGACACAATTTTTCCTCTTGTTAAATTTGAGAATATTCTAGCAACATGAGGTTTCAACATCGCATGCAGGTTAATATTAAATCCAAAAATCAACTATTAAAACTGACTAATTAAAGAATTTATAACAAAACTGGAACAAATGATTCACTATGAATCAAAGTAGTATCTGAATCTAGGAGTTGTTTTGAAAAAATGAGTTTTGGTATTCTTGGAAATACAGTTAATCTTGCTAAGAAAAATTTTATCATCCTTCTTTAAGTTGAGCAACCCTAGTAAAGTAAAAAGGTAGATGTAGAAGGAATATATAGAATTTATCATTAATATTGTGTATGCATTTATGATAAGATACTGTGAATTAATAGAAATATATAAATGTATATAGAGTGCTGGGTGCCAGTAACTCTTGCCTATAATCCTAGCTTCTCTGAAGACTGAGGTCTGTGGCACAGGCAAGAAAAGTGAATGAGACTATTATATTTAATTACAGAAAAAAACCTAGAAGTGGAGCTATCATTCAAATGATAGAGGGATAGCATTGAGGGAAAGATGAAAGGGGGTTATAGGGTAATATTCAGGCCCTGTGGTATAGCCCCTGACCTGAACTTCCCTCCACCCTTCCCCCAAAACAGTAGCAAACTCATACATTAGTAACTTTAGACTTTGAAACTGAGAAATAGAAATAACTACAATTTTAAAGTTTATGTTAATACTCAAACTTCAGATGAAAGTCAAAAAAAACAAAAGTTCTCAGGCAAATGTATGCTAATATTATTTTAACAAGTAATTGAACTTGAAATCAGTCTTATCAGACTGATGCAAAATCCTGAATCTTTAACACTCTTTGTTGATATTAAATGCTGACATTTAGTATAGGTGCAAATTTTGACAAGACTAATAATACTATTTATACATGTAATTATTTAAATTACCCATACTGCCTCAGTTTAATTGTGTTCACTAAATTGGCATGCATAATTCATAACTTCAATTCTGTCAACCATCAATCTACACTTTAGACACCAACACATCAACTAAATGACAGAGTAAAAAGTTTGAGTTAATTCAGAAGAGAACTTCCACTTTGGGAGTTTGTATCATATTTATGTATCTAAGATCTATAAATTTGGGATGATATCTCTATAAATGCCTTCAACTCTTTTATTAAATGTTTAGCTCTAGCAATCAAGAAAAATGTCCATAAAATAAAAAGTGTTAATCATTTATAATTTGTGACTATTATCACACTGAGTTAGGAATACTGTAAGAGCTTCTGGAAATTTTCTCAAAATTACATTTTTAAAGGTACAAGAAAACATTCTTAAACATTTGATGTATGTAACTATAGATTATTAAATTACTACATGATAGTTTGTCATTAGAAACTGATGTTTTGTCATCAATTATAATGCCAGGTCTTGAACTAAAATGCAATTCAAAATAATGATAATATATTTGTATTGAAATATTGACAATAATTATAATATACTAGGGATATATTAGTAATATCTAAGCAACTAGATACTCTAATAGTCCATTTGCACAGAGCTTTACATTTATAAAATTATAGTAAAAGCAATGGATTCTGGTGACTCATGCTTGTAATCCCACTCAGGGGGCTGAGACCTGAGGATCATGGTTGCAAGCCAGCTGGGAGAAGGAAAATCCAATAGACTTTTATGCCAATGAAGCCCCTCACCCTGTACATGCATGTATAGGCATGCGCACGAGTATATCCAGGCTCAGGCGCGCGCGCGCGCGCACACACACACACACACACACACACACACACACACACACACACACACACAGAACTGAATTATGGACAGTAGAGTGCCAGCCTTAGGGGAGGGGAGGAACTTCAGGAATTTCACCCAGGCTCTGTGTTCAAAACCAGTGAACACCACCACTAACAACTACAAAGTAAAAGTTAAAATTATTTCGTGGGCGAACTCAAATAGTGTAATTCTTTAGAATTACAAAGTTAAAGTTTGGTAAAACACGAGGATGCAAGAATTGAAAAGAGATTGGTTAGGGTCAAAGGGCAGGGGATATACAAATGGAGAGGAGAATAGGGAGAATGCAATAAGGAATCTAATGTAGAGCCTAAAAATTTAACAAAAGTGAGGAAAGGAGAAGGTAGGGAAGGTTAGTTGAGAATGGTGAAAGGGGAAATATTGACCAAGATATATTGTATTCATAAGCTCTTTTGTTAAATGGCAACTACTTTGTACAACTACTTAAGGGTAAATTTTTCAAAAAGAAGAACTTAACCCCTCTAAATTTTATATGCCACAGGTGTTAGGAAGTCAAAGTCTCTAGTGACAAAGTATACTTTGTTTCATATTTCAAACTATTCTCTTTCTAATGCTGAAAGTCAAACTATCCCCTTAATATTAGAAATAAAAAGTGAAGCATTGTTGATTTTCTTCAGCATTTCCAAGAAAAACATCACAGAAAATTTTCCTAAGACAAATATTAAATGAAAAAAGATGCTGCACAAGTCTATTTAAATGTGATTTTTTTAATCTGAATTTTGTTTATGCTCTTCAAGTGATATATGCATGAACTCTGCATGAACATGTTCTGGAAATTGAAAATGCTCTGTAATGTATGGTGCTAATCAGAATGCCAGGTCATATAATGTAAGGATTTAGTTATGCAAATCTTATTACACAGAACTTGAGTAAACTGCATATTGATACTCTATTTGCACTTGTGCATTGAGACTGTAGTAACCTATTAATAGCTTTAAAATCTTTTTGTGGGAAGATACCATTTTATTAAGAAAATTACAACACAAAAACACTTCTTTACAAAGATAGGAAACAGAAAGTACTGTTAAATTATTTGTGGGCTTAATTTCTTTCCATTGCCATTTTTTACATTAAATTAAAATGTGCCTTGCAAGATAAAACAGAAAATAGATCCTTCAAATTCTGAATGTGATATGTAAGGAATACAATATTTAGATCTGTTTCGGCAACAAAGATAATTTCCCCTTTCTAACTAGTTTTCTAAAAGGGTTAAGGGAATACATTTGGGGACAGTGTAACCTTGATCTAAGAAATACCTGATCTCACCAACAACAACATACACAAAAACTATATCAAAAAAGTTAAAATGTCTCATTTATGCCTATGTGCTATGTGTTCAGACTGAAGACTTCTTTTGTTCTTTTCTTTTCTTTTTTTGAATCTGCAATATTGAAAGAAGGAAAAGATGACTTTTGAGCTTGCTAAGCAGGCTTCTACTGCTGTACCATAACTCTAGTCTTTGTGTGCTTTATTATTTTTTACAGAATTTCCCATCTGGACCACAATCTACCAGCTTAGTCTTTCTAGTTTATGTTAGATGACAGGTACTTGCTACCTTGCCCAGTTCCTTCTTTTGAACTTAAACCTCTCACCATTCTTTACCCAGGCTGACCTGGAAGTTTTCATGAGCCACACAAGATTACTAAAAGTCAATCTTAATATGGTTGTTGAGATAAAAGTAATTCTCACATAACTTAGACACAAAAATAAATGCATTATATCACAAGTTATATTAAATACCAAAAGTATGCCTCTAGCCACTTAACTTTTCTGCTAGTTTCTTGTGGTTTTGTAAAAACAATTTTCCCTCATAGTGCTTTAGAAGACCACCACTGATGCCTTCTCCATATCACCAGGCAGAAGTATAGACTCATGGAACTTTCTAACTCAGAGCTCCACACTCGGGGTGTTTAGATTATCTGACATTTACATTAGGCGATGTAGGAAGAGATGAATTTTCAAACTCATACCAACCAAATTCATTTCTTTAAAGACAGAACAGAATATACACTTTCTTTGAACTTCGAGCCAAGTAAGGGGAAAAGAGTGTTGAAATTTCTTCTGTACAGTTTCTATTCTACTGACAAATATTTATTGATTGTCTCATAGCAGCCATCAAAGTTAGTCTTTATATGCACTAGCAAACAATATTAGGATTGATTTGGCCCATTTTACAAATATGTCATCTATGAAAATAATTATAACCAGTTCACTCAGCTAATAAAATGCCCAATAACATTTTGACATACAGTTCTTGTGAAGCTACTGTGCCCTATTCACTGTGCTAAAGGTTGAAAATACACATAAGTAATATACTTCCTATTTTTGGTTAAATAAAATCAAAACTATAAGCTCAAAGATAAGGCCAAAATGTTGCCTTTGCTGGAAAACAATAATAGAAAGATTGCTAGCAGATGTGGTGAGTATGAATCCCTGTTCAAAACAAGGCTTATTCTCAGAAGGTTATCATCAGAGTGAGCAATATCTTCTCTTGTATGTATGAGATTACAGATTGTCTAATTCCAGCATTTTTACCCAAAGCTGTTGGTTTTAATCATTGATTGTCATTGAGATTGGTTAATGATCCTGAAAAGGATGGAGGGATAGTCCAAGCATGTCTAAAAATGATCATCTGTTCAGAACAGAAGGCACTCCTGAAATTGAACTATTTAACTTGCCAAGACATTGATGGCATCTCCAAGAGAGTTTTTACATATTTATTTCTTTGATCAGATTCCTGAAATGTATTGTTGATCACCTTGAAATTGATGAGCATAACACGTAAAGTTTCTATAGTAAGAACTAATGAACAGCTTTTAATTTATTAATGATTTTCTTTGAGTGGTTTAATCATAATTTTCAGATTAATATTATTATTAGATATTGTGATGAACTCATCATTTTATCTTTCAGAAATGATACTAAAAGAGGTTTTATTTAAAACCTTTAATAAGAATTGGACAATGTATCAGTAGAGCTGAGTTACTGCCCTTCTTAACATACTCTTATATTGATGACCATTTATTATTTCTTTTTTAAAATTTGTTTGGAATTGTCCTGGATATTTAATTGTTTCTGATAGTGTGGAGTGGTAGTAATTTTAACTATTTTAATGGATCAAAATGACAGAAATGAAGCCTTAAGTTTAAAGGACCTTACTTCTGAATAGTAAGGATCATTCAGGATAGATAGTACTTTTCCCATAAAATGGGACTCAAGAAAAGGTAATCTTTGTGCTTCCATGTAAATATTAATAAAGCCCAATAATGGATATTTTTTTGCCAGTCCTGGACTTGAGCCCAGGGCCTGAGCACTGTCCTTGGACTTTCTCAAGGCTAAAGGTCTACCACTTGAGCCTCAGCACCATTTCCGGCTTTTTTTTTCTATATGTGGTACCGAGGAATTGAACCCAGGTCTTTCTGCATGCCAGGCAAGCACTTTAACCACTAGGCCAAACTCCCGGCCCCTGAAATGGGTATTTATGTATAGAAAGCAACTGTAAACCTTTGGATAAGCAAAAAATGCATTTATTCCCATTGAACTTTCCACTGATAGAGATTTGATATCTCTTTCAGTTATTTTACTATCAGTAATCATAGGGAAAATTAGTTTTAAACAGGACAAAGCCTGTGGGGTGTATTAATAGCCCATAGCAACAATTTTACCAAAAGTGAGAGAAGAAAATATCTAAGGGAATATAGTTAACCAGATTTTGAAGAGAACCACATCTGAGTATTAGGAAAGATATTTATGAGTGCTGTGATATGCACTTGGCAGTGAGACATTTGCAGAATAGACAGGTGTAGGAGAAATGCTACCACCCTTAGCTCTTCTTTTCTATCGTTATAGAGCAAAATTTTGATACATAAGGCCATATAATGTGAAGCTAATTGAAAGGACCTCCAGGATATTGAAACAAAAGCCATATAACGAATGATTGTTGTCCTTAATGTACTATGTTGTCTCTCATCTCCTTTGCTGTCCCTTGGTTATCTCATATTGGTATAGTATCTCACTTTGTTATCTGATATATTGAATTTATTTGTATTTGGATATTTGAAATTTGATAGGGAAGGGGGGAAAACCAAGACGGGTGGGGTATCGGGGGGGGAGGGAAATGGGTACCAAGACATGTGAAAGGGTATCAATGTATGTGAATTAATGCACCTTCTATCTGGCAAATATCATGTAACCCTTTTACTAATTACAATAAGAAAAATAAAAGCAGGTAAGCATTGCAATCTGAGAAAACACAGATGACCCCTCAAGGAAAATATTTCTCACACTGCCACTGTACAAAGCAATTCACCAAGTATGGTCAGAACATCATGCTGTGTCTTTTATTTTGGACATTTGATGTCCCCTAGCTCTCCTGGATTAAGAAAGACAGAGAGTCTGCTTGCCCATTCACAATGATAGCCTGTTAACAAAGACAGTAAAGGGGAGATTGATTGTAATAGCAAATCTTTCTCTGTCTTGATGGACATATCCATCAGAAAATAGAAAACCCTCTGAATAAAAATGTATCAAAAGTGCTAGAAGCCTTCTGTTAATTTGGTTATGACAATCCTGATTATATCATATCACTGGGATAAACAAATTCATCTTAAAATGAATATGAATATCTTACTCCAACTTATGCTAGAACAACCGCATATCCAAAAATAGAGGAGATACCATAAGCTTTCAATTCAATATAGACATTGAGTTAAATGGGTTAAAATGTACATTGAATGAGTAGCATTTCAGAATTTTGAAGACAATAAGAAAGATAAACTGTTTAGTTTCTATGGTTAAGTAGAGGTTCTTTCTTTCAGAATAAAACAAAAACATGATCAAATAGACTATACAAAATGTAAAGTTTGCCTTGTGAAAGACCAGATAAAGGCTTTGGAATACTGGACATGTTCGTGCAATGTTTGATGAGAGTCTGAACTACAGGGTGGCCTCTCTGGGCTTCATAGCAAGACCATCTCTCGAAAAAAAAAAGAAAAGAAAAAGCAAGAAAAGAATGGAGATTGGAGGAATAAATTTTCAAATTAGATGGGCAACAATAGACTGATATCTAAAATACATACTCGCTTCCAAAAACTCAACACCTTAACAAGAATATATTGGAAAACTAATAAAGGGCATCAGCAGATATTATACAAATAGAAGGAAAATAAAGAGGTACTTGACATTGTAAGTCATTAGAAAAATCAGTGCAGCACCATAATGTGCTATGATTAAATATGTTTCAAAATTAAAAGAAAAAGAAAACAATCCTAGGTACTTATTAAACCTAAAGAAACTGAAATATATACAAATTGCTTTCGGAAATGTAAAACTGTATGCTACTCTACAGTTTTCCATTATTTTATGGAGCTAAATATATGATTATCAACTATAATATTAATAGAAAGCAATATTACACTCTTGGGTAGTTTCCTCAGAGAAGTACCAACTTATATACATAGTCATCATAGTCTTAAACTAGGAATAGTTCACATGTCATTCACCAGGTAACTAAACAAGCCTTTGTTCATACCAAGCATAGACTACTGCTTAGTAAGAAACAAGTCCAAATCATCCAAAAACAGAATGATGAATTAATTCCCAAAAATTATACTTAGTAAAAAAAAGCAGAATAAAATGATTATATGCTGTATAATCCCACCTTCATATTTGATATGATAATGGCTGAAACACATGGGTGATGGCCACTAAGAAGAGATGGAGCATCAGCAGGAATTTGATAGTGGATTTAATGCACTAGCCCTGATTCAGCTTATCTTCAGTGGACCCAGGATACCTGATTATCAGGTAGCATCCACGCTCCTGAGTTGAATGGTTTTGAAAATAAATCTTGACATTGCCTATTCTCTTTGTCACATACTTTGCAATTAGTGCAGTACTGCACAGTGAGAGAAATGGCCTGCTTGCTGAAAGGTCAGACAGTTGCATTTTGAACTGCCATCAACTCTCAAGCTCAACCTTAACCCTTACAAAAACTATAGCAACATCAAATACAGTGATTTTACATTTATATGAGCAGGACGTGAAAGCAGTGTGCCAATATAGGCTCAGAAAAAGAAGCCATGTCAAACTGCCAAGGCTGGCACATCATTGTAACTTTATATGCCATAGTTCATTGAACTTGAACTTCAGCAAGGCATGGTACAAATCACATTGTACACTTATAAAGAGACTGAAAATATAGACTAAGCAAAATATTTGAGCATTTTTATATCTTATTAAAGGGCTATGTTTACCATTTTTAACTGAGGATAATCTACATAAAATATTGTTTTCTTTTCATTTATTTTTGGTGGATTTAAAAACATATTTTCTTGTCAGGTATTGTCACTGTATTTGGTACCTGGTGTACTGTAAATCTATCTAAAATATTTGTATATAAATTAATATAGGGGGAAAACCAAGATGGGTGGGGGGTATGGGGGGGAAGGAAATGGATACCAAGACATGTGAAAGGGTATCAATGTACATGAATTAATGCACCTTCTATCTGGCAAATATCATGTAACCCTTTTACTAATTACAATAAAAAATGCAAAAAAATAAAATAAATTAATATAAAACTTTGAAGATGGAAACCTAAAAGTATGGATAAACATTTTGACTCCACATAAATCTTAAATTCTAACTCTCAACTCGGGATAGAAATGGTTAAATTTTTTTATAAGTTGGCATGCATGTTTCTTCATCATTATTTACAATAATTTTGTTAACTGATATCAAGCACTAAAACCAAGGTCAGACTCATCTTGAAAATCTTGACGCACATTCATGAATGTGTTAAAAAAATTAGAAAGCTCTAGGAAGTCTACTCACAAGTTCTTGGTGAGCTAACAGTGAGATTTACATATTCTAATATACAGAATTTTTCCATGGGGAAATCAGGCAGGCAGTTCAAAGCATTGTACATGAAGGGCAATACTGAGGCAAGAAATTGACCCAAGGACAAGGCTAGGGATAAAGGCAAGACTATACATCATACAAATAGTTGATTAAATTAGGGCTATTTAGCAAGGGAATTAAATAATTCAGAAGAGATGAAAGTTATTCATAAGTACTTATAGATTATCCTATTAATGTGGGCATAGATATTTTTCTTTCATTGTATGACTGGAATGGCTTGGAAAAAATGTCCACTAGCAGATTTAGTGTGTGCCTCACTTGAAGAACTTTGTCTTAATTACAACTGTCAAGCAGTAGAATGGGGAATTTGAGTAAATAGGACCATTGTCTGGATCTCATTATTCAGAGAGAGATATCATTTCTGATTCAAACTGCATCAATCACATGAAAGCTCCATAATATTTGTTCTTTGTAGTCAGAAAAATGTTTTACGGAAAAGAAGGAATACAGCTCCATTGGCTAAAAAGGTAGAGTTTTGTTTTTTTGAGTTATATTTGTTTTGTAGGGGTTGTTTCTCTATATTGTATGACCTAATTTTGCACAGAACACATACTCTAGTACATGAAAGATGAATTTGTAGAAGCAGTACTCTAATGCATCATACAAACTGTGATATAAACATAAGGACTATGATCAAGTTGGGGTAAAATTCTCCAGAAATTAATGCAGAAACATTTTTTGTTGGTTTTTTTTAACTGTATTTTTTTTGTCTTTTCTTTTTTGGCACTGGGGATCGAACCCAGGACGTTGCACTTCCTAGGCAAGTGCTTTGCCACTGAGCTACATCCCAGCCCTGCAGAAACATTTTTATGGTGTGTATTTTCTTCACAATATTTGCTGTAAACCATCCAAGATTCCAAAGGAAAGGATTCTAAACTCAGGAGAATAGAAATAGACAGATGACATGTACAAGCCTCTTGGTAAAAGCAAGCCAACCTAAGTGTAATTATTTCAAAAATCTCTAGGTAACAGAGATATCTCAGATGGCACATTATCTAAAATAAAGGCAAGAAATACTTTGGAAAGCAACAGGGTTTCTTTTACTATGTCAATATTAATTTGTTTTTTGTTTTTGTCTTTGACTCAGTGTTTTGATATCTCCCAACTTTTTTCTCTTTTATCTCCCATCTTTTTATTGTTTTAAAATATAAAAATGCAAGCAAAAGTAGATAAAGATTAATACTTAATCTTAGATTTAACGTTAAAGTGCCTGTTACTATTGAGGAAGACTCCATTTTCTTACCTGATTTCTTTCTACCATATCAAAGAAAAAAATGCTCTAATACAAAATAAGTTTTACTGTGTTAAAGAAAAATAAATATTTATTCAAGCTTGAGATAAACTCTATCTCCTATGTGTCAATATCTGTTCAACATATATTTTCCCATGATTAAATTCTCAATAGCCATGGAATCCTTAAATTATGAATTTATAATTTATTTTTATTGTAATTATTAAAAGAATTACATTATATTCACCAGATAGAAGGTTAATTACTTCACATTGATACCCCTTCTCATGTTTTTGTCCCCATTTCCCTCCTCCCACCCTCTCCCCTCATCTTCTTTTCCCGCATTCTCTATCCTATTTCAAATAAACATATATACAATATACCAGATAAGAAGTAAATATACTGTAACAATATGAGAATAACCAAGGGACAATAAAAAAGATGAGAAATAACATAGTACATTATGAACTACAATCACACATTATATGGCTCTTGTTCCCATATCCTGGAGGTCCTTTCATTTAACATCATCCTATATGGCTTTATATATCTAGGTTTTGCCATATTGTAATCCTCTGCTAGTAATCCAAGGTTTATATTTTAATTATGATTTGAAACAGGTAAATTACTAATAAGTGGATATTACTAATCATTTATACCTCCATTCCATTCAATATTTTTCCAATAGTTCAACTATAGGAAAACGCATTTAACCATTCCTTATAAGCTCAAAATAACATTTACTATACTTTTATTCATAAAAGTATATTCTAAAGTAGTACCAAGGTAACAAATTTTTTGATTCCAGAATATGTTTTCATATATGACCATTATTTTTCCACACTGTTCCACACAAATAAAATAAAATATCCAACTCAAAATGGCAATAGTGACAGGATTTAGACAGCCATGTTTCAGGCTCTTAAGCATTAACATAATAAGCATGTTAACTTGTACATATGAGACACTAACTTGCTTCAGTGATTTGGAAAATGTTTTATCTTTGTCCATCACTCATATAGATTTACTGAGGAATGTGGGGGAAAGGATGACATTGTCCAAAAAAAGAAATGTTCTCATTACCTGACTTATAAAACCATCACCCCTTTGTACAACACCTTAATTATAACAATAAAATTATAATTTAAGTAAAAGCTAATAATGCTTATACTCTCAGTTTAAATAAGTCTCTTTAAGAAATATATTTGTTGTATTATGATCTGCACTGTAGGCCTTTTGTCTTACAATCTTTGAAATATGTGTCAGTAGTACATTATCTCCACTATAGAACCATATGATAGGCTTTGAATTGGTTGAAGCATCAATATTCAGGATCAAGGATTTAGGCCCCAAGGAAGAAACCAAATACATTATGGTCACCATGTCATCTAATTTGCTATACCATTGGTTTTCCAGTAGGAGCATAATGTGTAGCCATTGGTAGAGACCCAGGCAAATTTAATAATGTTTATTAATAAAGTTCTTCTCCCTAAAGTATTTCCTAACCTTAAGAAAATTTTATAATTTGGTTACTTGAAATTGGACAGGGAAGGGGGAAAAACCAAGAGGGGGGGTGGGGGGAGGGTAATGGGGACAAAGACATGTGGAAGGGTATCAATGTATGTGAATTAATGAAACTTCTATCTGGCAAATATCAGTTAACCCTTTTATTAAATACAATAAAAATATTTTTTAAAAAAGAAAATTTTATAAAATTTAACAGAAAAAAGGATATTTACTAGGGCTGGGAGCATGGCCTAGTGGTAGAGTGCTTGTCTACTATGCACAAAGTCCAGGGTTCGATTCCTAGGTACAATGTACATAGAAAAGGCTGGAAGTGGTGCTGTGGCTCAAGTGGTGGAGGTCTAGCCTTGAGAAAGCGCAAGGACTGTGCTCAGGCCCTGAGTTCAAACACCAGGACTGACAAAAAAAAATTTTCTGTGTGTGTATGTGTCCTGGTGCTTGAATTTAGCAACTGGGTACTGTCCTTGATCATTTTTTTATTCAAGGCTTGGGCTCTATCACTGGAGACATAATTCCCTTCCAGAATTTTGGAGTTTGTAATTGGAGATAAGCATATGGGAACTTCCCTGTCCTGACTACTTTTGAACCCAAATCTTCAAATTGTGAATGTGAGGTCAGTGCAAACTCACACATTCTAAATTCTCATATGAATTGAATGACTTTACATGTAACAAATTCATACCTCATAAGGAATAAATAATTGTCATCCATTTATGTCATAAATAATCTCTCAGTAATAATCTGTATCTCAAGATATCAAACTGATCACCAGAAATACCTTCCCGTGGTATTGCAAATGCTAATAAAAGTGTGCTTAAATAAAAAAAAAAAAGAAAGGAAGAGAATGTGCTAGAATCTGTCAGGAAACTTGTGCCCATCTTCAGATTTTACCTTTCACTTACCAGAAAATAAAACCATTGTTCTAGCAGAATGAAATACAGGCAGAGAAAACAAATGATCATGCTTGCCCACTTTTTCTGCACTAGAACTTAGGCATATTTATAAGCTACCAAACAGAATTTCAGGCACATTTGTATCATTTCAATAACTAATGTTTGTTTTATCAACAATGGTTTAATTTGACAAGTGGCATGATGCATGTTTAATAACAGTGGCATGTTTGATGGATATATGCCTAGAAAAAAATCAAATTGGCTAATAAATAAATTTAAATTTTGAGACACCATTTAGTTTAAGAAAACTTGTCATGGGTTATTAGCTATGCTAAACTATGGTTTGTTATATCTATGCATAAATAATTTCAAACAAATTGGGATGACATAGGAACTTTCCTATCATACTTCAATTGTAAATATAAGCAAAAATCAAGTTTTCACAATCTCTTATCAGACCTTGTATTTTCAGAAACAATTTCTACTTGTAGAGAAACTTATGATCAAAATTCAACTAGGCTTCCATATGATTTACATAAACATATTATTTAAAGATTCAATGTGTCTGCTAAATATCTTACTATAAATCATTGACTGATTTCTCAACTATGTAGAACCAAGAAAAAAATTAAAATTATTGTAATATCAGTGATTTTTTGTCAATGTAAAGATTATAAATCATTTCATCTGGGTGGTTTTATTGATGCTATTATTTCTGTTGTTATTGTTAATGTGACTAAGTCAGTAAAGTTAGCTCAAATGTTTGAACTCCCAAAAAATTGAATGTGGCAAGCCTGAGGAATCTCCACTGTAGCACAAATTTCTAAGGTACATCTTGTAAGAATCTCCTGGGAAGTTGAAATTGAATTTTTAAATGCTAATAATAGTTTTTATCTTAATATCAGCTTCCCGAGTATATCATTTTTAATATCAGGCAATAATTTCTCTAGGAATTACCAAGATAATCTTTGTTCTCAAGAGATTTATCTGTAGGAATAAAACGGACAATCGAGAAAGAAAAAATAAATACATGTCCCAAGAGAAATACAAACTGAGGCTTTTAAAGAGCTTATCTATGTGTGAGGAAGGACTAAAAATATGCAGCAAAGAAGTAAATAATTAAAAGATTTGAAAACAGGTAGAAATTATTCAACCTTTTCAATATGTATGGTTAATTACTTTAAATTTGTTAATGCCTTCAATCTTTATAATCCCCATAACCCCAATGGATAATCCAACTATTTTTACTTCCTTAATTATTAATTTTTTTTATCAGTCATGGGGCTTGAACTCTGGGCCTGGGTGTTGTCACTGAGCTCTTCAGCTCAAGGTTACTGCCCTACCCCTTCAACTTTAGCACCACTTCCTGTTTTCTTGTGGTTAATTGGAGATAAGAGTTTCACAGTCGTTAGTGCTCTGGCTGGCTTTGAACAGTGAACCTCAGATCTCAGCCTCCTGAGTAGCTAGGGTTACAGGCATGAGCCATGGCACATGGGCACATGGAATTACTTCCTTAATTCTATAAACAGAAATCCCACATGTTTTCATTTTAATTTGCAGTATATAATAGCACTAACACATGTCATTGCTTTATTGAGCATTTGGTATATAAGGGATCTATTTTAGGAAGAGCGGTAGGAGATAGAGGATATGAATCAATTACTCTATTTACAAAAGTAGACAGTGGCAGAGCTGAGTCTAATATGAATCCTCCTGAGTTTTAAATAGTTCAGACCTTTTGTAACAGCTTCATTTGTAAGGAAGCCATTGTTAAGCTTGGGCTAAATTACAGGCCTCTCCAACCTGAATTGCTTTCCAAGGAAGGGGTGAGCCATATCAACATTTAATGTATCATTGATTCTGCAGTATACTAAAAAGAATACCAGAATATTCACTGTGTCATTGCTTTTTTTCCCTTAACCTAATTCAAACCTTTTTCTTTCTCTGTATGGATTCTACGGGCCTCATATCTAAACTATTTGAAATTGGATAGGGAACGGGGGAAAACAAGATGAGGGGTGGGGGTTGGGGGGAGGGAAATGGGGACCAACATGTGAAAGGTTATCCATGTATGGGAATTAATGCACCATTTATCTGGCAAATATCATGTAACCCTTCTATTAATTACAATAAAAATATATGAAAAAATATATCAACAGCTCAAAAAATTGAATCACTCCAAAACTAATCTCCAAAGAAACAACCATCCCTTTAAAAGATGGGCCAAAGACTTAAAGAGAGTCTTCTCTGAAGAAGAAATAAAAATAGCCTATAGACACATGAAGAAATGCTCAAAATCTCTGGCTATAAAAGAAATGCAAATCAAAACAACTCTAAGATTCCACCTCACTCCAGTTAATGGCCAGGATCAAGAAATCTAATAATAACAGATGCTGGAGGGGATGTGGCCAGGAGGGATCACTACTACACTGTAGGTGGGAGTGCAAACTCATTCAACCACTATGGAAAGCAGTATGGCAGTGCCTCAAAAGACTAAACATAGAACTCCCTTGTGACTCAGCCATTCCACTACTTGGCATTTACCCAATCATCCAGAAACAAGGACATACTAAATCCACTAACACAACGATGTTCATTGCAGCACTATTTACCATAGCAAAGACATAGAACCAACCCAGATGTCCCTCAGTTGATGAGTGGATCATCAACAAGATGTGGTATTTGTACACAATGGAATTCTATGCTGCTCTCAGAAAGAATGACATTGCCCCATTTGTTAGGAAATGGAAAGACTTAGAAAAGATCATCATTAATATCTGGATCTTTGGAAATTCATGAGGTTTAACTAGACTAGAAGCAATATAAACTCAAGAGAGTGTGAGAATTGAGTGCCAGTTCTTGGAATCTTCCTCTTGGTAATTCAGTCCTGTCCAGTAGTTTGAAACATTTAGCATGCTTTATGAAGAGCCATGTATTTTCTGAAGTTGTTTTCTCCATGGTCTCCCAGATAGTTTATTTGTATTTCCATTCAAAGTTTCCAGGACCAACTTCTTCTTCAATGATGCACTGGATGGGTCAATGTCCAGGAGTGGGGTTGCTGGATCATAGGGAAGTCTTTTAAGGAACCTCCATAATGCTTTTCCATAGTAGTTGAACAAGTTTCCCAACACCACCAAAAACCAGGCCAAACTACAGCCACTAGCACAACAATGTTTAATGCAGCATTCTTTACTATAGCCAAGATATGGAATCAACCTAGATATACCTCAGTGGACAAATAGATCAAGAAAATATAAACATGTATGTACATGTAAATATGCATACACAAAAATGGAATTCTACTCATCCATCAGAAAGAATGATACTGTACATTTGTAAGAAAATGCAAGAAAGGTTATATTATGGAAAGCAGAGCACAACAAAAGAAAGATAGACTGCATGGTTTTACTAATTTGTGGTAACTGGTATGTTCCTGTAAGTAAACACTCTGAGTGACCAAAACAAATGAACAAAATTGAGACATGATAAATTATATAAGACCTTAATCATTAACACATTAGGGGCCCAAGGAGCTGAGGCATAGGAGTGATGGATATGGATTCAGGAAGAAGATGGTAGTGCTCTCACAGGTACATGGTCTGTCTCTCTGACCAGAGATTTAGGATCTCAGGACACATTTTATCTCAAGTTATGGTGGTTAAAGACTCAATAGCTATGGACAGATGACTATATAAAATAATATTCTAGAAATGAATTACCAAAAATGGAGGCAAGAGACACTCTTTAGTTGCCATTGTTGCTGATTTTCTTCTCTCTTCCCTTTTTATTATTTGTTACTTTGTAGACACCATGTAGAAAATGAATTGTGAAGAGTGGAGGAAAGATTGGGAGAAAGTGAAAGATGGGGGAAAATGCTCAAAGAATTATTTTACTGTTGTATATGATTCATATAACTATACCACCTATGTATATGAACTACAGAAAAACAATTTCAAAAAGACAACGAAGCCAAAAACAAAACAAAGAAATGATTCATTCCAGGAAATTAGTAACGCTTCTACATTTTTAAAAAGTCAAGTCAATGGCACTTGATAGAATGCAGAGCTGGGGTTATTGTCTCTGAGCTGGGCCTTATGGACTGTTTAATTTCCTCAAAGGAAGCAATATAATGCTATGAATATATGGCTATCCACCATGGCTCCTAAAAAGTACTGAATCCAAAACTATACATGGGACTTGGTCATCTAAGCATGGAACTTCTTGCTCACCCATCTTAGATGCTGTCTCCATTCTGCTACATCACCCCTCACAGTGTGGCTCAAAAGATCTGTGAAATAATTCCACATTGTTGGAATAAAATATGTAGCATGGCCCAAACCCAAGTAACAATCATGATCTTAACAGAATATAGCAAGAGTTCAGCGATTTTCTCCCAAGACTTTTTCAGGATATCATCCCTTTTGGAAATGTGCAGCTTGAGTGTCCTTCAAACCTATGGAGTTAACATTTTAAGCATGGTATATTTTTTCTGTATGTATCACCAAGTTCCTGAGTGAAGACTACCTTTCTCTGTACTCCTTATTTTACTCTTTTGATTAGCTTAAAATCTAGATGGAGGCACTGGGAGTGTGGCCAAGTGGTAGAGTGCTTGCCTAGCTTGCAGGAAACACTTGGTTCAATTCTTTGGTATCACAGAAGTGATACCCAGAAGAGGGTCTGTGGTTCAAATGGTAGAGACCTAGCCTTGAGAAAACCCAAGGACAGTGCCTAGGCCCTGGGTTCAAGCCCTAGGACAGGCAAAAAAATACATGAAGAAATCTGTGTTAAACATTGTAAGAATGGCATTTATTTGGGTCTTATATTTAGTATGGACTTGTTTAATTATTAGTCTATAATGGTATCAGAGAATGCGTCCAGATTTCTTACATAGCACCTTTGACTCGCCTTTTATCTTGTACTCAGAAATTAATAGATATTGACAATGAGAAAGAATAACTGTGACGAAAGCTCTTATATCTACTAGTTCAGAATTCCCAAGAGCTTCTTTGGTGTGTACATATCTTCACCCCATTAGAGATATTCAGTGTGAATTTTGCTATAAGTCAGACTGAACAAAAATGGCAGACCTACTTTTTTTTTTGCCAGTCCTGGGCTTAATAGGGCCTGAGCACTGCCCTTGGATATACTCAAGGCTAGAACTCTACCACTTGAGCCTCAGCATCACTTCCGGATTTTTTCTATGTGTGTGGTACCAAGGAATCAGAACACAGGGTGTTCATGCACGCTAGGCAAGCACTTTATCACTGAGCCAAACTACCGGCCCCAGACCTATTCTTTACTTCCAGGAAGCATGGCAAAATAAGCCTAAGAACAACTTCAAAAATCCCTTGAAGTATGAATATACGCCAAAGCTTATCATAATAAGGTCTTACCATCCACGGACAGGACAGGGTAGCTTCTTTCACTTCTAATTCATTTTGAGTCAGTTTGACCGGGGGTAAGAGAACAATTGTTACAGCACAAGCCAGAACACAGAATAGTATCAATATAAAGGTATTATATGTGGAGGAGAGTGAGGTACTCTGATTTGATCTCAGTGCCCCATATTCAGTGGGACAAGTGTTCTTCAACTTGGGGTTTGCTTAAAGCTCTTTCTGTTTTGAGTTATTTTTAGATAAGCTTTCTTATTTTTGCCCAGGCTCATTTGCAAATCTGACCAACATAAGTATGCTTCATGACTTTCCAGGTAGCTAAGATCATTTAACCCTTTCCATACAATTTTTTTATGATTTAGTATTTTTTTGCTATTTCTGTATTTTAGATTTACTGAGCACTAACCAAATAATGTAATATATCCTGTGTATCATCTCAAATAGCAGTTACATCTTTTTACCAGTATTGCTGGTGATAATAAAAAAGCCCAATTCTTTACAAGAGTTGCCATGAGTGTTTTTATCACCTGAAGTACCCTGATTCACATAAAGAAAATTGAGCTGGATGCAGTGGCTCATACCTGTAATCTTAACTACTCAGGAGGCTGAGATCTGAGGATTGCAGTTGAAAGCCAGCCCCTGACACTAAAGACCTATCTCCAGTTAACCACTAGAAAACCAACCAGAAATGACGCCTAGGCTGGAGGGGTAGGGCAGTAACCTTAAGCTGAAGAGCCCAAGGATAACACTCAGGCCCAGAGTCCCGTCGAGAAAGAAAGAAAAGAAAAGAAAATGGAAACTACAAGTACTATGACATATTTCCTTCAAACTAGTAACCTCCTAAAAGTTATGTGACTGCTAGCATTGTTGTGAATTTTTAAAACTTATTTCTAATTCTTCAGATTACCAAAAGGTACCATGACTCCTGAAGCTCCACCTGGGAGAACATAGATATTTTCCTTTTTCGCATGCATGTTCTTTTATATTTTTAAGTATTTTATCTTGTTTATGAGAGCCTAGATTCAGGATGATGTTATGTTTGATCACAATTGACTGACTCTGGTACAAGTAAAGATCTGAATGTATTTTCCAAATTAAGTTCCAAAAACATGAAGATAAAAGTAGAATGTTGTTTTTTGTGCATTAATTCTGTTGCTAGTTTAGCTGAGTAGAATGATGGAAGAGCCTATAGGAACAACTAAAATATGTCCACTCTCAGGAGTAATTCAGCACAGTGATTCCCTTAACATCTGTTCCACTTTGAAAAAGGAAGCATTGTCAAGGACCACTTGGAATTTAAGTAATCATAAACCCCTACTCATCCAAGTCCAAAGAGAATGAGAAAAAAAAAGGGAAAGAAACAAATCTTGTAGTCTTTGAATCTATGTTTTTAAATGAATCCCCTGAGGGAAATGCTTTATTTTATGGCAGTGGTTTGTAATAGAGTGAATATGTGTTTCTTCTTCCTTCCATTCACTTTTTGATTTCTAGTTGGAGAGAGGCACAATTTCAGATCATTCATAACCACTACCATATTTGCAGTATATTCTTCTCAATAGAGAAGGGATATTAAAGTTATTGTCTAACTCCAGGATATTATCATTATGAAGTAGCACACCCCATTAGAGAGAAGCTCGGTGAAGGACATTATCATTATGTATTAGCACACACCATTAGACAGGAGTTTCAACTGCAAACCCTACTGAGGAGAATAGATTCATAACATCACAGCCCTCATGGGTAATATAACTCAAAATTGTTAAATCATTCAGCTGAGGTGAACTCCTATCTCATGATTGACATCTAACATCACTTTGAGCTTTCAGTGGTTATTTACTCAGTGAGAAACAGTTCTCCTTTCTGATTCGGACAGAGGTCCTAATGAAGCACCTAAGGAATTTTATCTTACTTCAACCAAGGAGAATTCATAAGAACTAAATGCTAATAAATTTAATTATAATAAATACCACAGAGTTTAGCATAAGTCTTGCAATTACATACCCAAACCGAAAGTTAACTATTTGAATACTTTTTATGCATCAAATTGCAACCAGTGTCGATGGGGGAATTATAAATATAACAAAAGAAAGGACACAGTGCTTCTTTTTAAATCTGAACATGAAGTAATGTCAAAGTCATGTTTCTTTGTCCCACCAAATGTCAGCTTTATTTATGTAGGATATGACTAAATGCCATTTCTCCAAGAAGATTCCTTTAATATGTTTCTGACTCTCATGAAACTTTAATGTATGCTGTGGATATTTACCTATGAAGGGAAAAGCGACAACTTCTGTATTTCTCAAATGAAAATTAATCTTGAATGAGTTTGACTAAGTTCATTTGCATTTTCTATGTCTAATGAAAAACCATTTGTAAGTGAAACGTTTACTGAAGAAAAAAAGGTTATGTTCAAGGATGTAACTCCTTTGAATCACATTCTAGTAGTTTGTAGTTTCTATGTTTTACATAACTGAGATATTTTCACTCGCAATTCCATATAGTGATGTAAAAGCAAGAGCAAAGCTAATAAAATTCATTGTTTAATGACAATGCTATTTTATTGGTGTAATATTGACCTTTATAAAAATGATTCAACTGCTAATAAACCTGGTTATGTGTGAGTGGATGCATTTAGTTTATATTTACATATATAAATATTTATAAACATTATGATCCATGGAAGAACCTTAGTTACTCAACTAGTGTAAAAACATTATACTATAGATACTAGTTTTATACAAAAATAACAAAACATAGATCTTGGCTCTACAACAATAATCAACATAAAATACTCTCTATTTGAGTACTTTATATATGTAAATGCTAAGCCTAAATACTTTTATATTTCGTGGGTAATTTTAGACATACAAGTAAATGTATCTACCAATGGAAACCTAAGAATAAATATGGAAGATACACTGGAACTCTCATTTACTGATCTTACCAAAATCCCTATAAATGCTACATAACATGCTCATAAAACCAACAGTGATGCTTATCTCAAGCAATCCCTAGTATAATTGTCATTTTTATCCTAATATATATTTTGTTAAGTACAAGTCCATAGTTAAGAACCAAATGAATCGAATTATCTGTGTTCACATCAGGAGGTTGACAGCTACAAAGTATGAAAATTCAGAAATATTCTTAATCTTTCTGGGTCCCAAGTTCCTCATCTGTAAATGAAGCTAACACATGGAACCAACATTTTAGTCACTTACATGGAAATGAATTTGACACCTTGGTGAGTGGGCTAGAGTTAGGGGGAGGGAAAGGAGGAGAAAAATGTAGGAAGAGAATGTTTGAAAAGAAATGTATTCAAGGGGCCGGGAGTTTGGCCTAGTGGTTAAAGTGCTTGCCTAGCATGCATGTAGACCCGGGTTCGATTCCTCGGTACCACATACATAGAAAAAAGCCAGAAGTGGTGCTGAGGCTCAAGTGGTAGAGCTCTAGCCTTGAGAAAGTCCAAGGACAGTGTTCAGGCCCAGAGCTCAAGCCCAGGACTGGCAAAAAAAAAAAAAGAAATGTATTCAAGACCTTATGTATGTAACTGATGAGAAAGTTAAATAAATAAAAGAGCACTTAGAACAGCAGTGCCTGAAATATAGGTGTTACCTGAGTACCTGTTATTGATGGTAGCCTATGCAGAAAAATCTGTAAGAATTCATCTCCTATTGTTCTCCACTTAATTAACAAAAATCTAGCATTGAGTTATCCTTGATATCAAGCCCTAATACCTGAAAGGATGGGGTAAAGTAGAGAAACCCCTGTACAATTTGTCAGTAATGAATCAT
This sequence comes from Megascapheus bottae, assembly GCF_031878675.1. Taxonomy (NCBI): domain Eukaryota; kingdom Metazoa; phylum Chordata; class Mammalia; order Rodentia; family Geomyidae; genus Megascapheus; species Megascapheus bottae. The sequence continues at coordinate 86,023,559 of NC_143509.1, read as the reverse complement.
AAAATGCCAAATAAGAATATTAAGTATGAAAAGTGTATTAATTAATTAAACCATTATTCATTCAGATAAGTATGGTAGACGTCTGTGTCCAACGCACATGGTTAGTTGTTTTAGTTCATTTACATTCTCTTTATTCATATTAAGACGTTCTTTCAAACCATTTATTAACTTCTTTGAGAGTGTACAACTGAAACTTCCCTTCATCATATTGACTTAAATTCTTCTCTTTGGAGAAAAGAGAGATTCTTGGATGGAATCTACTCTGCCAGTCAGTTCTATGCTTTATCTACAAAAGGATCCGCATACTTAAAAAAATCTAAAAGCTAGATATCTCAGCACATGGAAGTCTTTGTTGTATGACCCTCGTAGGTCTTTTTAGTTTTGTTCCTTATCATTTGTTTAAGGCTTTGGGCTACCAATGTTCCCAAATATGTCAATTCCTTTTCAAATCTTGAGACCTTTACATTTGTGCATATGATTCCTTTACCTAGAATAACTTCTTATCCACCTGTCAGGTTTCTATGTATACTCTGTTATTTGGATATGTTCACTTTTCCCGAAAGAATACCGAGAAGCTACATATATCCAGACACCTGTTAGTAAAGAAATCACTCTTGAATGCCAGTCAGTCCCTTAAGTCCCGATATTTGACTGTCTTCTGTGATACGAGAGCTGTCCCCAACAATATCTTACTGTTCAGCACTGCTATGCTCCACAAATCCCGGAAATCTCACCTTTTCTCTCTTAGTCCTCTGATACAAATCACTGTCTTCACTAAAAAACTAGTGAAGCATCTACCATGTACTGACTGAAACCACTCAGGCATAAAATAAAGGTACAGCCCATTCTAATATGCTTGGTTGTGCTTGGGGCTTAAAAAGGATTTCAGGATTAAATACATATTCCATATGCATCTTGATTATATCATTTTAAGATATAAATTTGACTGTATTGAAGGATGTACAATGCTAAAAAGGCATGGAAAGAATATTTGATTTAAGACAAATACGATCAGAAGAGGCATTTTGCCAATGATCTTGCAATTAGTTTTTTTGTGCAAAGGCATTGGTATATTATATGGGTTTCTGAGGCTTAATGAGTCTCATTGCTTTTAATTAGAGTAACCTTGGTAGAAATAGATATTATTACATTGAAATGACTAAATTGCTGTTAAATAATTTGCATTCTATTGCATGACTTATGTTCTAATACAAAAAGAAAAATCCAGGCCCAAGGCCTTAAATGTGTACTAATGTATAGGAGATATTTTGGCCTCACATGAGAATTTATCTTTGGGGAATATTTCTTTCACTTCTTGTGCTAAAATAACTTTCTAGGTATTTAGATATGACATGTTCTGTGCCCTCAAACAGATATAATTGTTTATTTCTCTAGAACCTTAATTATTCTGCATTCCTTAACAGAAACATTACTCATCATTGGATTGAATATCTTTCAGATGCCAATTACTTTGAAATATATTTAATTTTAATTAAATGGTACCTCTAAAGCAGTGCAAATACCTCCACTTTTTATCAGATAAAAATTTAGCACTGGTAACTGAAAATACTTAAAAATTCATGAAATATTACTGATTGACCCATACTTTTTCTCTGTACAGCAGAATATGGCCTCTCACTTATTTTGTAAGAAGGTCATATTTATTAAAAATAAATATTAGATCATTAGATAACACTGTGGGTATATTTGCTGAATAGAAATGCCACTATTCAGTTTCTCCAGATCACATCACAACATTTTTTATTTTTGTAAAATATATTTATTGATGTCATAAAGTTGATATACAAAGGGGTTATGGCTACATTGTTAGAAAAACAGTTCATTTTTATTTTGGACAATGTTACCCTTCCTCTTGCTCTTCATTTTGGAAGTAGCTTCATAGCTAGTTTTTATAAACCTAAAAATTACTCATTTCCAGAAATATTATAATTTCTGATTGTTCAGAAATATATCACTAAAATATCTTTAGTAGCCACCAAGGTTCTTTTCTTTTCTTTTTTTTGTTTTTGTTGTTTGTTTGTTTGTTTTGCTTTTCTTACCAGTTCTGGGTTTGAACTCATCCCCTGGGCAATGCTGCTGAGCTTCTTCGGTTTAAGGCTACAACTTGAGCCATAGCACCATTTTCAGGTTTTTCTGACCATTTTTTTTTTGGTGGATCATGGAGTTTGAAGTGGCCTGGATGATGTCCCTGTGCTCTTCTGCTCAAGTTTGCTGCCCTACCCTTGAGCCAAGCCCCACTTCTGGTTTTCTAGAAGTTAATTGGAGATAAGAGTCTCAGGTCCTTTTGTACCTGGGCTGGCTTTGAACCTTGATCCTCAGATCTCAGCCTCCTGAGTAGCTGGAAGGATTACAGGCATGAGCCACCATGCCAGCTCTTTTTCTGAGCATTTTAATGCAGATATGTCTCACAGACTTTTCTGTCCAGGTTGGCTTTGAACTACAATACACAGATCTCAGCCTCCTGCCTGGCTAGAATTTCAGGTGTGACCCACCAGTGATCAGCTCAATATTATCTTTTGATCTTCTATCCTAATTTATTATCATGACATTGAAAGTTCTTGGCACAGAGCACTGATTGATATCAAATTGCCTGTTTGATCCCTATTAAAAGAAGTAATAAAATTCTCTGAATCCAGCCTGTAGTTTATATTTTTAACATATTTTGTTAAAGCTTCCCTTTATGAGTTTATATTGCAAAATACACATTTACAGAATGCCTGAATCTTGTTCACCCAGTAACTTATGCAGCTATTAAGTGAGATTCTATGTTAGGCACCTGTCAAGACAGTAACTTCTCTTGTGAAACACCCAACCCAGATTACAGGGGAAAATACTGTAAAATAAAAATATATTAAGCTTTAAACATGACAGAAATTGTTGACTATGTATGGAAATTGCAAACACAAAGAGAAATTTTACACAGGGAGTTCAGGGGACACTTCTTTGATGTTGTAACATTTGAGCAGAGGTTAAATAAGGCAAAGAAAGGAGTTGTGAGTGCTAAGAGAAAGACATTCCGAATAGAGCAAAGGCTCCGAGGCATCAATATGCTTGACATGTTTGAGGAGCCACAAGGGAATCAGTATGGCAGGCTAAAAATAAATAAAGGGAATATTAGCAGAAACCATGGTATTGTGAGGAAGAAGGGGGTCAGATCACATGGGACTTTGTAAGCCAATAACAGAACTTTAGTTCTTATTCAGAGAAAGATGGGAAGAAACTAGACAATTTTGAACATACACACACACACACACACACACACACACACACACACACATATATAGATATATATCCATACATCTATCTATATATATATGAAAAATTTCCTTGCCTTTTGTATCCTGAGAAGATGATGAAAAGATTAGGGCTAAAGTCGAAGCAGGCAACTGATCCAGTGAAATGATCCAGGTTGGAGATAGATTATTGTAATAATCCAGTATGGGAGTCATGGAGGCAGAGAGAAGTGCCCCCTGTTACCGAGTGTGTTCAGATAGCACACACATAGCTCAGTGATGAATTTCATATGTCAAGAAACCACAAGAAGACTAAGAATGGGATGATGTTATGAGCAACTGAAAGGTTGAGATTTCCAGTTCTTGAAATGAAAGACAGTGTCATTAGTGTGGTTTTCATGGGGGTCCAGGAGTTTTGCCTAATGGTAGAGTGCTCACCTAGCATGTATAAAGATCTGGGTTCAATTCCTCATAGGCATACACAGAAAAAGCCAGAAGTGGTGCTGTGGTTTAAGTGGTAGAGCACCAACCTTGAGGAAAGTCCAAGGACATGGCTCAGATCCTGAGTTCAAGCCCTATGACTCACCCCCAAAAAACAAGAAAAAAAGAGAGTGATTTTCATGGAAAAGATCAGAGAAGTCAGATGTTAAATTTGATAAACTTATTCAACATATTAATGTTTTTAAAACCCACTAGATATGCAAGTCAAGTATCTAAGAAGATATAGAAGTTGAATGTACTAGACTCTTGTGGATAGGAAAAGTAGCCTGGAAGGACTCCAGTATTATCTAAATATTAAACCTGAATCAAACTACTATGCAACATGCATAGGCCAGCACAATTTGTTTGTTCACTCCTACATCTTTCTTTGCTCCCATTCTCCTCCAGAGTGAACTGCTTCACTTTGGGGATTTCATTTCAACTCTTCTACTCTGTCACTTAACTCTCTACCTTTGAATTTCAGTCAGGGAAGTATGAAATGCTCCTTTGAGCTTTGTCGCTCATCTCAAGGAGCAAATCTAAATGGATTTTGTCTTAACAGTTCCAGAGAGAGAGCAGGCCAACCACATATTCATAATGTCGTGGCTGAAGACACTGCTTAGCTATGTACTCAGATAGGCGCATAATGCATGTTGGAACAACTGGCTTTTGCATGAGAATGATGGCTGTTAAAATTTTTCTCACATCAATTGTCATGTCCCAGCAGTGCCAATTTATAAGAAGATGAATCAACTCTCTAATCCCTTAAACTGTTAATACATAGCTAAGAGTCCTTGTGCATAACTAATAAAATTTACATATCCTAAGCTTTGATTTCTTTGAAGGAATGTTGTGTTTAATTTCTCCAAAATGGATATGACAAATATTCCAGTATAGTAATTAAAAATGAAATATTGTACTTGGGAGGGCAGAGGAATATAATAGAAGTTCAATGTATAAATGAAGCACATTTTGGGTGCTTTCCTGTTAATACTAATTATTTCTGAGGCGAGTGTAGTTCATGGTGTGTCTTAATGTTAAATCTTCATGTAATTTAACAAGTACATTTTTCCTTGTTCAACATTTTTCTACACATATGTTTTGGGGATAGAATCCCCCAAACTCAATGAAGAAACATAAATAGATGCCCTAAAATAGAAGGAGTGTATGAAAACTATATCTTAGTTTAATTGACTATAATTCACTGTATTATAACAATTGATGTTTGAAGTTTTGTGGGAGAAGGTAAAAAAAAGGGCAGGTGGACAAAGAGAGAGAGAGAGAGAGAGAGAGAGAGAGAGAGAGAGAGAGAGAGAGAGAGAGAGAGAGAGAGAGAGAGAGAGAGAGATGCAGGAAGAGAAAAAAGAGGGAGAAGGAGAGAGAGAGGAAGAGAGGAAGAAAGGAAGAGACATAGAAGGAGGGGAGAAGGAAGGAAAGAAAAAAGGAGAGGGGAGGACAGAAGCAAACTCTATATATTAGATGTTAAGTTAACAAAGATGACAGACAATATTTAATTTGACTTCTCAAAGCAAAACCATTTTTTTTTGCTAGTCCTAGGCTTAAGCTCATGGCCTGAATACTTCCCTTGGATTTTCTCAAGGCTAGAACTCTACCACTTTAGCCCCAGCACCACTTCTGGCTTGTTTCTATGTATGTGGTACTGAGGAATCGAACCCAGGTCTTCATGCATGCTAGGCAAGCACTCTACCAATAGGCCAAACTCCTGGCCCCAGCAAGATCATTTTTAAGATTTGTGAATAATGGTTGAACGAGTTTGCACTCCCACCAATAGTGTAATAGTGATCCGTCATGGCCACATCCCCTCCAGCATCTATTGTTATTCATTTTCCTGACCCTGGCCATTCTAACTGGAGTGAGGTGGAATCTTAGAGTTGTTTTGATTTGCATTTCTTTTATGACCAGAGATGTTGAGCATTTCTTCAATGTGTCTATAGGCCATTTTTGTTTCTTTTTCAGAGAAGACTCTAAGTCTTTGGCCCATTTTTTAATGGGATGGTTGTTACTTTGGAGATTAGTTTTGGAGTGATTCAATTTTTTGAGCTGTTGATATATTTTAGATATGAGGCATTCAACCACTATGGAAAGCAGTATGTCAGTGCCTCAAAAGGCTAAACATAGAGCTCCCCTATGACCCAGCAATTCCACTACTTGGCATTTACCCAACCATCCAGAAACTAGGGCATACTAAATCCACTACCACAACAATGTTCATTGCAGCATTATTCACCATAGCAAAAATATGGAACCAACATAGATGTCCCTCAGTTGATGAGTGGATCAACAAGTTGTGGTATTTGTACACAATGGAATTCTATGCTGCTGTCAGAAAAAAAATGACATCTCCCCATTTGTTAGGAAATGGAAAGTCTTAGAAAAAATCATATTAAGTGAAGTAAGCCAGACTCAAAGGAACTTAGGCTCAATGGTTTCCCTCATTTGTCATAATCAGTAGAAACCTTGGGCTCTACTAGCAGAGATCTGCAATAAAGCAAAACCTTAATACATAAGGCCATATAGCATGAAGCTAATTGAAAAGACCTACAGGATATAGAAACAAAAGCCATATAATGAATGATTGTTGTCCTTAATGTACTATGTTATCTCTCATCTCTTTTGCTGTCCCTTGGTTATCTCATATTGTTACAGTATCTCACTTTGTTATCTGATATATTGGATTTATTTGTATTTGGTTATTTGAAATTGGATAGGGAAGGGGGGAAAACCAAGATGGGGGGGGCTAGTGGAGGGGAGGGTTATGGGGACCAAGACATGTGAAAGGGTATCAATGTATGTGAATTAATGCACCTTCTATCTGGCAAATATCATGTAACCCTTTTATTAATTACAATAAAAAATTTGGTAAAAAAAAAGATTTGTGAATAAGTAGAATAAGTGGTGTCCTCCTGGTTTTTCTTCGGTGAAAGATTTTTTAAAAAAAATACTTACAATAGAAATACTAGATTTTTGAAATGCAACTATTAACAATATAACAAATATAACTCAAATTTTAAATGATTCATTTTTATTCTAGAATTTGTATTTTTGTGTTTATTACTCCAAAAACTTTGAATATATACAAAGTGATTCTTACAAAAGTGTAGATATAAAAGTGACTGTATTTTTTTCATCTACAACTATTGAAATATTTTTAGAGTCTGAGTGCAAAATCCTATGATAAAAATTGGTTTCCTTGTGTGGCTTAGAACAATACAGTTATATTCTCCAGCTTCTGTGCGGAGGGAAAGAGCATGGATTATCAAATATTAAAGCCTTAAGACCCAATGTGAGTATTTAAGGAGGATTTAAAGGATCCAAATCTAAATATGAGTACTAACTAGAGAAACAAAAATAAGCTGCAGTTGTGACTATAAGACAAGATGTTACATGGAGATTCCTATTTTATACGGTCTAGGTTAGGAAAGGAGTATGTTGACAAAAAGAAATAGTTTATGTACAAATTTGGAGTAAGGTCAGGGTCTGAACTATAAATGTTAATTGCCATTGACTTGTAAGCTAACGGTAGTGCAGTCACTTAAATTCAGTAAATCCTGTAATGTCCTCATCTATAAATGAGACTACACCTAAGTCCTGGTTGAACATTCAGCAAATAGACCTTGAAAAGGAAATAACAGTCTGAATTCTCTCATCCCTGCCAAACTGTCAGACATCCTTGCTTGTGTAATGCATGAACCTAGTCAAGTGTATCAAGGAAGTGCCTCCCGCTTACCTGTTAATATATTTATCTGGCATCAGAGGCTACCTGAATTTAATGAATAGTCCTTGAAGTAAGTAGCATCCTTCTAACATAAGCTAAATCACAATCGTTATGAATATGTTAAAATGAATAAGTGTAAAATTTAGAAGACAACAGCAACAGAAATGAACCTTAAAAGCTAGAATGGTGTACTAATTAAGATAATTATTATCTATTTGAAATTCCACCTCCACATTATTCCAACTCTAAGTGAAGTATGAGGATATGTTTTTCAGTTAACAAATAGTAAAGCACTTGTATGATGTATTAAAAATAGAATAAGGCATGCACCAGTAGCTCATGCCTGTTATCCTAGCTACTCAGGAGACTGAGATATGAGGATCGTGATTCAAAGCCAGTCTCAGAACAAAAGCCATGAGCCTCTTATCTTCAATTAACCACAAGAAAACTGTAAGTGGCACTGTGGTTCAAGTTATAGAGTGCTACTTGAGCTTAAGACGACAGGAAAAGCACCCAGGCCCAGAGTTCAAGCCCCATGATGAACAAATAAACAAAGAAAAATAAATTAAAATCAAGGAACCGAATGTTTCAATATTTTAAAAAGTCAGGTATTTCAGAAGCAGAAAAAAGAGAATCACAGTTAGGACCAGCCTTGGCAGAAAATCTTAAAGAAGAATTGGCTGCAGGTAGGTATCTAGACTATTGGTGTCTAGAGTGTCACAGTTTGAAGTCATCAACAGAAGATAGGTCCACAAGACTCACTCTCCAAAGTAATCAGCAAGAAGCCAAGTAATCAGCAAGAGGTCAAGTGGTGGCAAAGCAGCCACACCATACAAACACAAAGTCCTGAGTTTAAATTTCAGCCAAAAGATAGATAGATAGATAGATAGATAGATAGATAGATAGATAGATAGATATCACAAAAAAGTAGGGTATGGTGGCATGTAATCTATTCAAGTTATGCTCTAAGTAGTAAGCATCCTTTCATGCAAGAAAAAGACAGCAAGGGGAAAGATGAAGGGTCCCTGTAAAAATTGCTAACCACCAGACAAGGTGACACAGTTACTGTTCCCACTTCATAGACTGAGGCAGAGAACAGTTAAGCAATTTAGCCAAGAACATATTGGTAATGAGACCAGGATTTGGATTTGCACCTCTCATCACTAAGTGTCACTAAAGTGGCCATCCGGGGAATCCTTGCAGGTCTGTGACTGGATAAATCTGTGCATGGTGTTGGCATATTGAATTATTTTCAAGTGAGTCATCTAAAAGTATTTTTCCATACATTTTTATTGTAATTAATAGAAGTGTTATATGATATTTGCCTGATAGAAGGTGCATTAATTCACATACATTGATACCCTAAAAGTATTTTTGAAAGATGATTCCATTATTCTTCCAGATTTCCACGATAAAATACCCATTGCCATAGACTAGATAACTTAAACAACACAAATTGATTTTCCAGAGTTCTGAAAAATAATCAATTTGCTTCTTGTGAGGTCTCTTTTCCATGCCAGTAGATGGTCACCTTCACACTGTCTTTTATAAGTCTTTTCCTGGAAACAAAGGACTTCCCCTGTCAATCTTAACTGTTTTATTTTAATAGTAGTGTTTGTTTTTGTTATGTTTTTAATCTATGGAATTAAGTTATTCTCTTTTGTTTTTTCCCCACTTGGGTTTCCCCCCTGTTGTCCCTGTTTTTGCTTTTGGTATCCTATGTCTTATATTTATGTTGATCTGATTTGGGGAAGGGAAGGAAAATAAGCAATGTTGAGATAAAGAACAAAGTGTGAGCTGATGCAATTGGGATACTCACAAGACACTATGCTGGAAATGTACTTTACAACTTGGGAGAAGGAAAGAATCTGGGGCAAGGAGTAAAAAAATGTACTCATTACTTTACTTATGTAACTGTAACCCTTCTGTATATCACCTTGACAATAAAATTTTGAAAAAGAACAAAAAAAGCTGCCAAAGTGTGATCCAGTCATCACGCCCTAGACACCAAAGTTTAACCTCTGTAGTGTTACTTATATAACTTTGTTGTAGCAATAACAAAGTCAAGAGATTCTGCTTGCATCCTGATAAGTCGATAAGAGATGGTTTTACATCTTTAAAAGCTCCAAAAGGCAATAATACTGATGTCAAGTTAATGGTTGCAAGAAAGAATGTAGGAAGTCTAAAAGATGTATGCTGGCAATGGAGGATAGGATGCCTGTGGTTTCAAGGAGAGTATGCCTTGGAGATGTCCAGGAAAGCCCTGGGACTTGGTGAGTATAAAATATAAATAGGATGCCTTCTCAGCACTGCAACATTCCAGACATGAAGATCTCTAAGAAGACATGATTATTTTGACATTTCTAGAACAGCAGTCGAATTAACCAGAAAGAGTTCTAGACAGTCTGTTGACAGGAGATGGCAGAGTTGACAGGATGGGAACCTTAGAGATCACCAGCAGGATCCTCCAGCAAGGAAGAAGATATAGAGGTGCATCAGGATTTTTAAATTTGTGCTGAGCAGGAATAGCAGCAAGATCGATAAGTTCTGTGGAAACAGAAACTGGCAATTATGCTGTGAACCTGTATTGCAGTTCTTTTTTTTTCTTTTAGATAGCATTAGAAATTAATGTGTATGTATGTGTGTCTCCAAATCTATAAGAAAGGAAGTGAGTAAAATCTTTTTTAAACTTTTTAAAATTTCCCATTGAAAAAGTTTCCACTTGCGAACTTTCCTCCTAATGAAAATATCATCATAATTTGCTCTTTGTTATGCATGTTACTTTATATAACTCTGTGGGAGGTGATGATTTCAAATACTTGGAAAGTAGTGTTGAGTAACAATAGAAGAGTATAAGATATGATCTAAGCTATAGCTACATATAGTTTTCAGAAAAATTTAACAACTTTTATCTTGAGACTAATCCAGGACAGTCTAAGTTTTAATCTTCATAAATTCATTGAAGCTAAAATATACGGAAAATAAAATTTGTGATCTGTAGATTCATGTAGAATTTATAACATAGTTCCTTGATGTATTATTGAATATTTGTATATTAATTGTAAAAGAGCTAACTTAATTGAATAAAATGACTTAATTTACACATTCCTATAATTTTGGTTAAAATTTAAAAAATAATACTATCATTTATATAAAAATTTTTCTTTATTTTAAAATGTATTTGGAGGATAAAAGAACTGTCATATAGATTTAATCCCACCTAACAATTAAGCTTGTTCTAATGAATCCTGCCTGGCATTTTTATCCAGTTATAGAAACCTTCCAAAGAAATACGTTTGAATGTTTTGTCACTGTGGGCATTAAATCACTGATAATTCAAAAAAGCGACAGTTCTATTATTCGTCTTGACACAATTGTAATTTGATTGTCTGATAGTCCTGTTGCCCATCCCATTTTTGTACATGAATATTTAAAACATTAGAAGGACAAAATAACTTCTATGGAAGAATTAGTCACTATTTCAAGAGAATATGTTACTGTACTATTCCTATTAACTCACAAAACCTAATAACAAATTAGGCTTTTGAAAATAAAGGAAAGCAATGGAAATAACATATATACAATAAACCAAGTACCAAAGATAGATACAGTAACAACATGAAATAAACCTTAAGAGGAAAAGAATTGAAAACAAATAACCTCACATACTACATTAAAAACAATAATCACAAAGATAAACCTCTCATTTCCATATCCTGGAGTTCATTTCACTTAGCCTCATCCTATATGGCCATATATGTATAGCTTTTGAGCTATTATGATCTTCTGTTAGAAGAATCCTAGACTTATACTAATTGTTACAAATGAGCCTATATAGTTTCTTTGGGTCTGGCTTACTTCACTTAGTATGATATTTTTTCCAAGTCTTTCAATTTCCTTACAAAATGAGCAATGTTATTCTTTCTGATGGTAACATAGAGTTCCATGGCATAAATAAGCCACATCTTCATAATCCATTCATCTACTGAGGGGCATCTTTATACTCTCACTTCTAATTCTTCTAACAGATCTCCAATGTGGGTACTAATATCTATCAGTTGGAGGGAGAAAGGAGGCTTAAGGAGAACTCTGCAGGGGAGAACAGTAGGAGAGAAGCAGGAATAGAACCATAATGCCTTTCATTCTTCACCATGGCCTTTCTGCTGTCTCTCCAACTGAAAGCAGAGTGGAAAGATAACTTTCTGTCTACCCATATGACACTGAAATTGGACGGAAAAGAACATTTCTAGGAAATTAATGCAGAATAATAATATGATACCTACATATGGAAGAACAAACAACTAAATTTCAGTTATAGTATATGGATCAGATACTGCAAAGTGAAAAGCTAATAAATATTCGGAAGTATTGGACTCTAGCAAGTATTACACAGAGGAATTTAAAGCTACATTCATCTTTCTGTAACCAAGTCATGATATTAAATAGAACGAGAACCAGAATGCTTGTGTGCAATTCTTTATAGTCAAAGTTGTTCCATGAAAGAAAAATTTAACTACAGTGATGTGATGCTGGATTTAGAATCATAGCAACCGAGTTGATTTTTAAGCAGAAATCATTATAATTGCCTGAGTATGTAGGAAAAGTTTGGTGGAAAGATGTCAATGCAATTACACTCCAATATTGTGAAAATACCTATTACTTACACTCAGAGCTTTGGATTTCAATATCATTCTCTGATTAAAAAAAGATCAAGTTCTTATTTAAGAAGTTAATTCTAATGTGATCATAGACAAATACAAAAAGCAAGATATATTGTATGGCATAATAAAATGATTGCATTCTCAAAAATAATTGGCAGGCCAGGCTCTGGTGGCTCATGCCTCCAATCCTAGCTGCACAGGAAGCTGAGATCTGCCAGTCCTGGCAGAAAAATCTATTAGTCTCCTAAACTACCAAATATCAGGAGCTGTGTTTCAAAATGATAAAACTCTAGCCTTGAGAAAAAAGATCAGGAATAGTACCCAATACCTGCATTCAAAAACCTATGAACAGCCAGCACACACACACACACACACACACACACACACACACACACACACACCCCACACACACAATGTATCAGCTTAAGTAGAAAACAAAAAAGAAAACACTTGAACTATTCTACTTTCAGCTATATATTCAAGGCCAAATCAATGAGCAACCCAATGAAATAAGGAAACTCTATGGTCCCAGTCCATGGGGTGTAATAACGATGACTGAAATTCACATATTTTCCTATTTGAATATATAAATAAATGCAGAGTAGGCAGTTTTAAAGATATTCTGATTGCTAATGGAAGAATGACAGTGAATTCAAAGCCAGTACACACACATGACAACAATATCTATTGAATTGTTGATAATAACATCAATGGGTGAAAGTTGGCAATATGGCAGGGGGGCCATAGTTTCAATGTATCATTTCAGGTATTTATCTATTACAAACTGAATAATAATATTCCAAGGACAAAAGGGGACACACAGCACTTTATCCATATGCTTAAGGTTAAGTCACAAATAATGAAAAAGAGCAGTATTATATACCCCTTGATATGCATCATATGCAGTCAAGAATATCATTTCATCCTATATGATGTTTATATCAAGAGTACATAAAATCTAAAATGGTGGCTAAATCACAGATTCATTCTTGGAATAATTGTGCATAGCTTATTAAAAGTTCTCTTTTGCTATCACTTGATTATCTCATATTCTTACAGTATCTTACTTTGTTATCTGATATATTGGATATATTTGTATTTGGGTATTTGAAATTGGATAGGGAAAGGGGGAAAACAAGATGGGGGTGGGAGGGTAGGGAAATGGGGACTAAGACATGAGAAAGGGTATCAATGTTTGTGAATTAATGCACCTTCTATCTGGCAAGTATAATGTAACCCTTCTATTAATTACAACAAAAAATATATGAAAAAAAATGCCAAGATGGCAAAGGTCAAGAAAGGATAGAGAAATTGTCCCAGGATTGAGAGAGATGGAAGAGACACTTACATGTAAAAAATGAAGTATAGAATCCTCAGTTCAATCCTAGAATACAACAAATGGAATGGAGAATAAAACCAGTAAGCTTGTAACAGGGTTTGTAGTTAACATAACACTTGTAATAATGGCCGTTCTATTTGGGAATTCTGTTGTAGTTATATAGGATTTTTAGATCCTATTATAAGATTATGTGAAGTCTGCAATATTATCAAATAAATTATTTTTAAATGAAAAGATAAAAAAATCCTATTACCTCAATAGATTATAGCTTCTAGTATCCTTGTTTTAAAAGAAACATCACTGAACAATTAAGAGGTGAAGAACCTTTCTCAAGATGACCAAATTCTAAAAACACAGAATGAGGACTTAAGCACAAACTGTCCAACTTTGGCTCTAGATCTTATTCTTTTCCCTTTGTGATGTGATGAGGATCCAACAATCAGCTAATTTAGAAATACTTTACTTTCTTTTAATTCTGCTCTGACATGCTTGGGTACTACTAAAATGCATAACACATAATCCTGGAAAAGAATAATGTCTATTTTATATTATCGAATGGTAAATGAAAACAGATGCCCAGTGGATTTAGTATGCCCTAGATTCTGGATGGTTGGGTAAATGCCAAGTAGTGGAATTGCTGGGTCATAGGAGAGTTCTATGTTTAGCCTTTTGAGGAACTGCCATACTGCTTTCCATACTGGTTGAACGAGTTTGCACTCCCACCAACAGTGTAGTAGTGATCCCTCCTGGCCACATCCCCTCCAGCATCTGTTATTACTCGTTTTCCTGATCCTGGCCATTCTATCTGGAGTAAGGTGGAATCTTAGAGTTGTTTTGATTTGCATTTCTTTTATGACTAGAGATGTCGAGCATTTCTTCATGTGTCTATAGGCCATTTTTGTTTCTTATTCAGAGAAGACTCTCTTTAAGTCTTTGGCCCATTTTTTTTTTTGCCAGTCCTAGGCTTAAGCTCAGGGCCTGAGGACTGTCCTTGGACTTTCTCAAGGCTAGAACTCTACCACTTGAGCCTCAGCACCACTTCTGGCTTTTTCTAAGTATATGGTACCAAGGAATCGAACCCGGGTCTTTGTGCTAGGCAAGCACTTTACCACTAGGCCAAACTCCCAGCCCGACTTTGGCCCATTTTTTAATTGGATGGTTGTTACTTTGGAGATTACTTTTGGAGTGATTCAATTTTTTGAGTTGTTGATATATTTTAGGTGTGAGGCCTGTGTCCGTTGTTTGGTTGGTGAAGATCTCCCACTCTGCAGGCTTCCTAATTAATTTACTAGCTATGTCCTTTGCCATACAAAAGCCCTGCAGTTTAATGCAGTCCCACTTATCCAGACTTTCTCTGATTTGTTGTGATTCTTGGTCCTTATTAAGAAAGTTTCAACCTGTGCTAAGGAGGCCTAGTGTATCTCCTATTCCTTCTTGTAAAGTTTTCAGTGTGTCAGCTTTTACCTCCAGGTCTTTGATCCATTTGGAGTTAATTCTAGTACAGGGTGACAAAGAAGGATCCAACTTTAATTTTCTGCATGTGCTTAACCAGTTCTGCCAGCACCACTTGTTGAAGAGGCTATCTTTCTTCCATTCTATTTTTTTGGCTTCCTTGTCAAAGATTAGGTGGCCATACGTCTGTGGTTTAATATCTGGGTCTTCAGTTCTATTCCATTGGTCTTCAGGCTTGTTCTTGTGCCAGTACCAAGCTGTTTTGACAATTATAGCCCTGTAATAGAGTCAAAAGTTTGGAATTGAAATTCCTCCAGAGCTGTTCTTTCTGCTAAGAAGTGTTTTTGCTGTATGGGGTCTTTTATTATTCCATATGAAATTTTGAATTGCCTCTTCTATTTCTTTAAAGAATGACATTGGGATATTGATGGGTATTGCATTGAATTTGTAGATAGCCCTTGGCAAGATTGTCATTTTCACAATGTTGATTCTTCCAATCCAGGACATGGGAGGTTTTTCCATTTCCTCAGTTCTGCTTTAATTTCCTTTTTCAGGATTTTAAAGTTTTCATCAAAAAGGTCCTTTACATTCTTAGTTAAGGTAATTCCTAGGTACTTTATTTTCTTCGAGGCTATTGCAAAAGGAGTTGCTTTCCTGATTGTTGCCTCATTCCTCTCACTGTTGGCTGTTGGCATAGAGAAAGGCAGTTGATTTTTGAGGGTTAATTTTATACCCTGCTACCCTTCCAAAGTTTTGATTCAGCTCACGGAGCTTGGGAGTAGAGTCTATAGAATTCTTTAAATACAGAATCATGTCATCTGCAAAGAGGGATAGTTTTATTTCCTCTTTCCTTACTTGGATCCCCTTTATGCTTGCTTCTTGCCTATTGCACTGGCTAGGAATTCTAATACTATGTTAAAGAGTAGTGGAGAGAGTGGGCATCCTTGTCTCGTTCCTGATTTTATAGGGAATGGCTTTAGATTTTCACCATTAAGTGTAATACTAGCAGTGGGTTTCTCATACACAGCCTTTATTATATTGAGGAATGTTCCATGGATTCCTAGTTTCTCCAGAGCTTTTAACATAAAGGAGTGCCACTAGCACAACAATGTTCATTGCAGCATTATTCACCATAGTAAAGATATGGAACCAAGCTAGATGTCCCTCAGTTGATGAGTGGATCAACAAGTTGTGGTATTTGTACACAAAGGAATTCTATGCTGCTGTCAGAAAAAACGACATCGACCCATTTGTTAGGAAATGGAAAGACT
Organism: Megascapheus bottae; assembly: GCF_031878675.1. Classification (NCBI taxonomy): domain Eukaryota; kingdom Metazoa; phylum Chordata; class Mammalia; order Rodentia; family Geomyidae; genus Megascapheus; species Megascapheus bottae. The sequence continues at coordinate 86,007,366 of NC_143509.1, read as the reverse complement.
TAGAAAAAATCATATTAAGTGAAGTAAGCCAGACTCAAAGGAACTTAGGCTCAATGGTTTCCCTCATTTGTCATAATCAGTAGAAACCTTGGGCTCTACTAGCAGAGATCTGCAATAGAGCAAAACCTTGATACATAAGGCCATATAGTATGAAGCTAATTGAAAGGACCTCCAGGATATTGAAACAAAAGCCGTATAATGAATGATTGTTGTCCTTAATGTACTATGTTATCTCTCATCTCCTTTGCTGTCCCTTGGGTATCTCATATTGTTACAGTATCTCACTTTGTTATCTGATTTTTGGATTTATTTGTATTTGGTTATTTGAAATTTGATAGGGAAGGGGGGAAAGCCAAGACGGGGGGTGGGTGGTGGGTAGGGGAGAGGGTAATGGGTACCAAGACATGTGAAAGGGTATTAATGTATGTGAATTAATGCACCTTCTATCTGGCAAATATCATGTAACCCTTTTATTAATTACTATAAAAATAAAAAAACAACAACAACAAAAAAAAAGAAAACAGTTGCCCAATGACCAATCTAGCAACATTGTGGGATACCTATAAAATAACAAAATGGGAATGTTTGTATTCAATATGTAAAATGTATCCACAGAGCCTTTTTGCTTCATTACTAAAAAGTTTCATTAATGATAAAATATATAATGACATACAGTTATTAATGCAATAAAGTTAAAGTGAAACTGAAAATTGCTAATAATCTATTTTATTACATTCAAAGGTTTATGTGGCTGTGCTCTGGCTCTGAATTTGTTATAGATAATTAGTGGTTTAGGTCTTAGTAGTTAAAGATCAATTTTATAATTGGAGAATAGTTTTTAAATTATTAATTCTTTTTAGTAATGCAGGAAACTATAATACTTCATTTAGATGTAATGACCAATAAGAAATAAGTGAATAAAGTTCAATATGTTCTTTCTTTCTTCTGCTCCATAAATATGTGTAACTAGAACTTAAGTAATAATATATAATGATTCAACCAAAAGAACATAACTATTAAATTATAAGTATGGCAAAGACAAATGATATGGAAAAATATGATAATTAGGAAATATACTGATACTTAAGATAAATGTTAGACTGATATATCCAATCTTGCAAATTTTTAAACTAAAAAGCAGTATAATAGTTTTCCAAATTACAATATGACATCAAGTAAATAAAATTAGCTGTATTCTGAGAGCATGTGTTTAACAGATATATACAAATGTATGAAAAGAAATTCTTGCTTAACACACACTGAAGGAAAACCAGGAAAAAGGAAGGCATATAAAATGTTTTCACATTAATAGTTCGTGCTTTGTAATATCTTGATACATAATTTATGACTATTCCCGCTTTCTGTTCTTAAAACACACTAGAGGAAAATGCTATCTAGACTCCGTTAAGACTTCCTTTAAAGTGCTTGTAACGAAAGGTTTTCCATTTAATGGTTAAAAAAAAGTAAATAGAATTTATGTCTATCCTGGGTCCAATTAAACTTCCATTCAAACTTGTCCTGAGCAGAAAATAAATTACCTATGGATTCTGAATACAGGTTTTCACACACATGAAGGGAGAGAAAAAGCACATCTTTGGAGAACTATGATTTATGAAAGTATTGATTTCTTTGTTAAATAATGAATTAGATGTCCTACCACAATATTATTTATCAAACTTTTTTGTCATATAATTAAATTGTCACATAATGGATTGTACCCATATAGATTCATTAAATATTAAAAACTACATGTGACATTTCTCACCTGTCTTTGGCTAACAACACATTTCCTTGTTCTTTTCCATTAAGGTCAAAAGTGGCAACCACTCTCCACACCATGGAAGCCATAATCCTTGTTACAGTGGTTGCAGAAGCCATAAGCACATTCTCTTAACTTATTCAGGAAACTGGTACAGTCATTCAAATGATCACACTTGATAAACAACTCCTGGAGAATCAGTTTACTCATTTGAGATGTTAAGTAAAACTCCCTATGTAGCTCTGTATCTATATTTTTGAAAGCAACAAAAATCTTTTTTTTTTTTTGTGTCAGTCCTGGGCATGAGCTCAGGGCCTGAGCACTGTCCCTGGATTTTCTCAAGGATACCACTGGAGCCACAGCACCACTTCTGGCTTTTTGCTGTATATGTGGTACCAAGGAATTGAACCCGGGTCTTCATACATGCTAGGCAAGCACTCTACCACTAGGCCAAACTCCCGGCCCCCAACTGAAAATCTTAAACTTATTTTAAAATTATAGTTGATTTGTTAACCTCACCCAACTGCATCACTTATTATTTTTTGTTGTTGTTTTCCTGGACCCTCTGGTACAATACGGTCTTGCCAATGTTCCTTGTTTCATTCTCATCCAGCCAGGCATCTCATACATTATAGCAGTTACAACCACCCACAATGTGTCACCAGCTGCATGAATGTATGTCTACAGATCACTAACCCATATTCCCATGTGTACTGACCTTCCCCTAGGACTAACTTGAAGTCTTCACTATAATTAATACTTTTGGAAGCCACATAATCCATCTCCAACCTCTCCTAACCCAGGAATATAACAGATTGTGTTTTACTCCCCCCTTGACACTCAAGAGCTGACATTGATTGGGAACTGAATTCCTGTATCCCATTAACCACATCCACAGCTGTACAGGTCAGGTCTGTACATACTGGGAGATGCTTATATTCATTGCATGCTTACTGTATGTCAGGCATTATTCTATACTTTTTACATGCATTATCTTAGTTTATTATGACAGCCCTATAAAACTAGTCCTCAGGGATTTCTTGTTTCATGTAGAAAGAACCTTTATATTAAAGAGACTTGGTAATATTTCAAAATCACAGTGTCAGGAAATGACAGCAGAATTTAAAACTCAAATGTGTCTGGCTTTAGGATCCATGTTAAGAGGCTCTCATGCTCCAGTGCTTCCTAGTGCATAGCTAACATTTAAAATGAAAGGCCACAGTCAATTCTTATTTTGCATTTTCTGTAATGGGTTGGTAGTTTATTTTAAACCATGAATTCTCTTTTTTCTGCTATTTGAAAACCTAATATATTTTTGTTTTATTTAAAAATAGGCTGATTACCTGACTGTTTATAACCTACAGTACCTTCTTTAGAATCATAGCCTTTCCTTTACAGATGAATGAGTGAAGTACAGTCCATATCTTGTAAATTGTTTTCTAAAGGAAAAGTGAATATGAGTATTAGAGAAAATAATAATATGAGCATTCTGGAGAGAGACAGGCAGACAGACAGACAGACAGACAGACAGACAGACAGACAGGAAGAAATTGGCAGAATCAAGCATGGAGGCAGTAATGTTATCTGAGGGTTCAAAGTTAGGCTTCATAGAAGAAAGAACATTATGGAATTAAAAATAGCCTCTGAAGGAATAGGCCACTTAAAAGCACTCAATTTTTTTATTGTAATTAGTAAAAGGGTTACATGATATTTGCCAGATAGAAGGTCCATTAATTCACATACATTGATACCCTTTCACATGTCTTGGTACCCGTTTCCCTCCCCCCCCACACCCCCCACCCGTCTTGGTTTTCCCCCCTTCCCTATCAAATTTCAAATATCCAAATACAAATAAGTTCAATATATCAGATAACAAAGTGAGATACTATACCAATATGAGATAACCAAGGGACAGCAAAGGAGATGAGAGATAACATAGTACATTAAGGACAACAATCATTCATTATATGGCCTTTGTTTCACTATCCTGGAGGTCCTTTCAATTAGCTTCACATTATATGTCCTTATGTATCAAGATTTTGCTCTATTGCAAATCTCTGCTAGGAGAGCCCAAGGTTTCTACTGATTATGACGAATGAGGGAAACCATTGAGCCTAAGTTCCTTTGAGTCTGGCTTACTTCACTTAATATGATTTTTTCTAAGTCTTTCCATTTCCTAACAAATGGGGCGATGTCATTCTTTCTGACAGCAGCATAGAATTCCATTGTGTACAAATACCACAACTTGTTGATCCACTCATCAACTGAGGGACATCTAGGTTGGTTCCATATCTTTGCTATGGTGAATAGTGCTGCAATGAACATTGTTGTGCTAGTGGGTTTAGTATGTCCTTGTTTCTGGGTGGTTGGGTAAATGCCAAGTAGTGGAATTGCTGGGTCATAGGGGAGTTCTATGTTTAGCCTTTTGAGGCACTGCCACACTGCTTTCCATAGTGGTTGGACGAGTTTGCACTCCCACCAACAGTGTAGTAGTGATCCCTCCTGGCCACATCCCCTCCAGCATCTGTTGTCATTCGTTTTCCTGATCTTGGCCATTCTAGCTGGAGTGAGGTGGAATCTTAGAGTTGTTTTGATTTGCATTTCTTTTATGACCAGAGATGTTGAGCATTTCTTCATGTGTCTATAGGCCATTTTTGTTTCTTCTTCAGAGAAGACTCTCTTTAAGTCTTTGGCCCATTTTTTAATGGGATGGTTGTTACTTTGGAGGTTAGTTTTGGAGTGATTCAATTTTTTGAGTTGTTGATATATTTTAGATATGAGGCCTTTGTCCGTTGTTTGGTTGGTGAAGATCTTCTCCCACTCTGTAGGCTTCCTGATTAGTTTACTAGCTATGTCTTTTGCCATACAAAAGCTCTGCAGTTTAATGCAGTCCCACTTATCCAGACTTTCTCTGATTTGTTGTGATTCTTGGTCCTTATTAAGAAAGTTTCGACCTGTGCCAAGGAGGCCTAGTGTATCTCCTATTCCTTCCTGTAAAGTTTTCAGTGTGTCAGCTTTTACCTCCAGGTCTTTGATCCATTTGGAGTTAATTCTAGTGCAAGGTGACAAAGAAGGATCCAGCTTTAGTTTTCTGCAGGTGCTTAACCAGTTCTGCCAGCACAACTTGTTGAAGAGGCTGTCTTTCTTCCATTCTATTTTTTTGGCTCCCTTGTCAAAGATTAGGTGGCCATAGGTCTGTGGTTTAATATCTGGGTCCTCAGTTCTATTCCATTGGTCTTCAGGCCTGTTCCTGTGCCAGTACCAAGCTGTTTTGAGAATTATAGCTCTGTAATAGAGTCTAAAGTTTGGAATTGAAATTCCTCCAGCGCTGTTCTTTCTGCTAAGAAGTGTTTTTGCTATACGGGGTCTTTTATTATTCCATATGAAATTTTGGATTGCCTCTTCTATTTCTTTAAAGAATGACATTGGGATGTTGATGGGTATTGCATTGAATTTGTAGATAGCTCTTGGCAGGATTGTCATTTTCACAATGTTGATTCTTCCAATCCAGGAGCATGGGAGGTTTTTCCATTTCCTTAGTTCTGCTTTAATTTCCTTTTTTAGGGTTTTAAAGTTTTCATCAAAAAGGTCCTTTACATTCTTAGTTAAGCTAATTCCTAGGTACTTTATTTTCTTTGAGGCTATTGTGAAAGGAGTTTCTTTCCTGATTATTGCCTCGTTCCTCTCACTGTTGGCATAAAGGAAGGCAGTTGATTTTTGAGGGTTGATTTTATAGCCTGCTACTCTTCCAAAGCTTTGAATCAGCTCAAGGAGCTTGGGAGTAGAGTCTATAGGATTCTTTAAATACAGAATCATGTCATCTGCAAAAAGGGATAGTTTTATTTCCTCTTTCCCTACTTGGATCCCCTTTATGCTTGCTTCTTGTCTTATTGCACTGGCTAGGAATTCTAGTACTATGTTAAAGAGTAGTGGAGAGAGTGGGCATCCTTGTCTTGTTCCTGATTTTAGAGGGAATGGCTTTAGATTTTCACCATTAAGTGTAATACTAGCAGTAGGTTTCTCATACACAGCCTTTATTACATTGAGGAATGTTCCAATTTTGTGGATCAAATTAATTAATAAGAGAAACGGGAATCTGATTTTTCAATTCAAAGAAAGAGCAATTGAGAGAGGTAGAAAACTTAAAAGAAATTCCTGGAAACTGGAGAAAATACTTAGCCTTATTTAGTAGTTTCTGCAGTATTTGTCATTTTCCCTCTGTCATGTACTACCCAAAATCCATGTGCAGTAAATTGCACATGATGTACAAAAGAAAAGATAAAGGTGGAGCAACAAGTGGTGCTGACAGTAGTTTGATTGGAAGACTGTTCGGAATAGGAATTAGGAAACTAAGGCAGGCTTGTGGCACTCCATCTGAAAAGATGGCTGAGGGCTTTTTACCTGATTTCTTAAGTAACTAGAATCATGTGAACACTTTGAGGTGGAGAGTTACCTAATTATGTGATAGTCAGTCGGTACAGATTAACATCACATTAAAAATATATATGTCTAGAAGTTTAAATCTATATGACAATCTCTTCATAAAACTAGGAAGCCTGAATTTCTGAATAGAGCTAAAAAATACCACTAACTGTAAAATATTTCTGAAATTATAGGAATATATGATAAAAAAGGGAAATAATCAACAAAAGGCATGGATTATTAATTTAAATTAAATTTAGAATTACCTAAGATTAAGATACAGAATATATAAGCTAATATGTTTTTGGCTAAAGTCTCTGAAATTTATCCTTCTACATTAAGATTTCATCAGATATTTCCCCTTATCTTCTACCCCTATCACCATAGACTGAGATGCTAGTATTTATTTTCTGGTAATAATATTACTTACTTCTTGGTAAGGTTATATGTGAATTTGTCAAGAAAACTATTTTATCCAAGATGGCAAGGATGAGCTATATTTTCTTCTGTGTCATATATTTATTTTCTAATGTATATTCCTATTTCTTTCTAATAAGCTTTCCTACCACATGCACTATACTATGTCTTGCAGTCCATCTCTTACTAGTCACAAACCTGAAGTTGTTTAGCTGCCTTAATTTATGGTAACATATTTAATGCATCAGATGGCAAGTTCTGACTTAGACTCAGTGAATGGTTATTGTAGTACCCAGAAACTATAGAATATGGGTTCTAAACTCCTTTTTACCAAAGGTTGGTAAAAAAATAATCACTGAGAAGATCTTCTTGGATTAAAACTTCACCTTTCCCTGATCTTTTCTCTTCCTCCTCCTTTCTTGTGATGGGCCTTGGACTTGACTATAAGGTCTGGGTGTTGACCCTGGATTTTGTGGTCAGACCAAGACATTCAGATCTTGATTTCTTGAACAGCTGGGATTACAAGGGTGAGTCATAATCTTCTGGCTTTGCAATGATATTCTTAAAGTACTGTTGTTTCAGGGTGATATCTTTTAACTGACATATCACAAAAATAGGAATTTGGTCACAGTTTTTCAAAAGCAAAAACTTAGCATAACTAATAGTAATTTAAATTATACTTGTGGAACTGAATCTCTTCATTTTATTAAGCCTTAATTTCTATGTACATGTTATGAGCAATAGGGTTAGAAACTCAAGAATTGACCTTCAGCATACTGGTGTTCTCACTGCTTTTTTTGATATTGTTTTGCAAAATAGCATAAAATAATCTGAACTATTATAATAATTAAAGGGATAAAACTAACACACTTTAAATATATACGTAATAATTTATTTTTATAACACTTTTTTCCATATATTTTTATTATAATTAATAGGAGAGTTACATTATATTCACCAGATAGAAGGTGCATTACTTCACATACATTGATACACTTTCTCATGTCTTGGTCCCCATTTCTCTCTCCCCACCCCAGCCCCTCATCTTGTTTTCCTCCCTTCCCTATCTGACTTCAAATAACCAAGTACACATATATACAATATATCAGATAACCAGGTGAAACACTGTAACAATATGAGACAACCAAGGTACAGCAAAGGAGATAAGAGATACTTGCCACAGGTTAAAACTGTCTTAATAAGGACCAAGAAACACAACAAATCAGAGAAAGGCTGGATAAGGGGACTGCATTAAATTGTAGAGCTTCTGTATGGCAAAGGACATAGCTAACAAATTAACTAGAAACCCTCAGAGTGGGAGAAGATCTTCACTAAACATACAAGGGACAAAGGCCTCATATCTAAAATACATCAACAGCTCAAAAAATTGAATCACTCCAAAACTAATCTCCAAAGTAACAACCATCCCATTAAAAGATGGGCCAGAGTCTTCTCTGAAAGAAATAAGAATGGCCTATAGACACATGAAGAAATGCTCAAAATCTCTGGCCATAAAAGAAATGCAAATCAAAACAACTCTAAGATTCCACCTCACTCCAGCTAGAATGATCAGGACCAAGAAATCTAATAACAACAGATGCTGGAGGGGATGTGGCCAGGAGGGATCACTACTACACTGTTGGTGGGAGTGCAAACTTATTCAACCACTATGGAAAGCAGTGTGGCAGTGCCTCAAAAGGCTAAACATAGAGATCCCCTATGACCCAGCAATTCTACTACTTGGTATTTACCCAGTCTTTATAACACTTCTGTGTTACTGTTCGGTAATGAGGCTTGAACTCAGGGACTGCTGTCCTTGAGCTTTATTTGCTCAAACCTAGTGCTCTTCCATTTTGTGTCACAGCATCACTTCCATTTTCTGGTAATTAACTGGAGATAAGTGTCTCATGGACTTTGCTGCCTGGACAGCCTTTGAATTTCCAACCTCAGATCTGAGCCTCCTGAAGAGCTAGGATTACAGTTGTGAGCCACTAACACATATATCTTAGAACTCTTTAATCCTTTTGACTTCCAGGTTTTAAAATTAATTGCATTCACTATGTATGAATGCTTGATTCACAAATTTAATAATCCTGTTCTTCCTGTATTTCCACCTTTCCCCTCAAACTATGAATTTGGTCTTAACCTAGTGCCTTCTTTTCTCTACTGCACAATGAGTTTTTTAAATCTTTGTCTTGCAAAATGGAAGATTTCACATAGCCCAATAGCAAGGAGATTTACTACAACAGTGAAAAAAATACAGCCATAGATGAGTCTTTAAAGCAGCATTATTTCCAATAAATTGGCTATTAGTAAAAGACTTTGTTCCCATTAGGTGACCATAGTCTAATTCAGAATGATGAGGCAGGCATGATTTTATCTTTATCTGACCAATTTCAATCAGTTCTATCAAAGGTTGTAGCAGTACCCACAATGAGGTGGATAATTACAATTATACTGTGTATCATTATCCAGAGGTTATTATGTAGTAGCATCTTACTAAAGAATTTATGTGAGTTGTTAAATTTCTGTGATAAGATGGCTGTTTAGTTCTAATGGTCTCACTTTATTGATGATATAAAGCAGTAGAAGTGTGCCATGCCACTTTTCTGAGCTTGTTGTTTTTAAGAAAAAAAAAAGCTGAGATTTGAATTTGATAGAATCTTCGGTTTGATTAAAGTATAATTGCCATATATGATAGGTACAAAAGAAAGTGAATTTAGTGGTTTTTATGATATGTATGACTATATTTACATCTTCATATTTAATCACATATTTTCAATATATTTCTCCACAAAGAAAATTTTTCACTTAAATTTAAAAATAGAATATCTCTAAGAATTAACTGTGTCAGCAACCTAAAGACAAGAAAACAAAGTCATGCTCATGTTAGGAAAAGATACCCTAGTCATAAAATTCTACTAGAAAGCTCAATTATGCTTGTAAAATAGAGAGCTGTGCATTTGTAAAATAGCAAATTAATATACCTTGGGATTTTTTTAAATTCTGGCACGTTTCCCCTTGTTTTCAGCATTTTTCATTAAATAGGATCTATTAAAGTTGTTCCATATATGTATATCATGTTTTTGAAATATATTCAATATATTTACATTCCATCACAACTTTTGTGAGATTACTTGGGATAGTTTACTTCAGAGTCCACAACCAATATAAGCTCTTCCTTTTAATATTAGCATTTGGAGTTTTGGTTCTATTTGTCTAATCTCACTTTTTAAAACATAATACAAAGTTTGGTTGTGATTTTGTTTCATACACACTAAGTTATGTCAAATTCAAATAAACTCATCCTACTTTCTTTAGAGAAATATTATTATGAGGGTCAGAAGTTTGGCCTAGTGTTAGATTGCTTGCCTAGCATGCATGAAGACCCGGGTTCCATTCCTCGTTACCACATACATAGAAACAAGCCGGAAGTAGTGCTGGGGCTCAAGTGGCAGAGAACTAGCCTTGAGAAATCTCAAGGACAATGCTCAGGCCTTGAGTATAAGCTTTAGCACTGGCAAAAAAAAGAAATATTATTATGAGATTTTTTTTTTTTTTTGCCAGTCCTGGGCTTAAACTCAGGGCCTGAGCACTGTCCTTGGATTTTTCTCAAGGCTACAGCTCTACCAATTGAGCCTCCGCATCACTTCCGGCTTTTTCTGAGTATGTGGTACCGAGGAATTGAACCTGGGTTTTCGTGCATGCTAGGCAAGCACTCTACCACTAGGCCAAATTCCCAGGCCCTATTATGAGATATTGTATTATCTTCTCTTGGTACTTCACATTCTCTATAGATAAATGAATAAGATTAACATATTCTCATTATTAGGTCAAGGTAACTACAGCATTTTACATTTGATGTTAGTTTTTGCCAAATTTATTAGTTAATGTTCAGTACATATTTTAAATAGCTTTATTTGAACATATTGAATAATGAACATGTTGTGAATCTTAAATGTTTCATAATTCTTCTATTTAAAAGTTCCACAAATCACTCAAGACAAAGCCAAAGAGATGTGCTTTCAAAAATCATATGTTCTAAAATGAAAAGAAAACTTCACAATTCTTATATTTAACTATGCTGATTCTTTTCTCATTGTTGTTCTTGTTATATACAGAGTTTATCAGTGAAACTGCGTTTTCATAATTAAATATAAAATCTGAGTTCACAGTGATATGCTAATAACTCCATTAAACTTCTCCCTTTATATGTAAATTTGAGCCCAGATGTTGCATCATTTGCAAATCTTGCAATTAAAGCATTTTATAACTTCAGTTATGTAAAGGGGCAGCAGACTGGAAAATGGGTAAAAATTGCTTGGCTAGGACATTACCATGGCAACATACTGACCTCCATTCAATTAGTTACCACTAAAGATTCAGCTATTAATTATACTGATCAAAAGTGAATATCATCTGGATCTCCTCTTCCCTTCTTAATATGGACATTTTTCACTCACCATAAATCTTTGACTTTTAGAAGCAAGGCTCCCAAACTGAAGTGTTAAAAGTGATATTACTTAAGTACTGATAGAAGTGGGGGTCAGGAAATGAATCTCATTTATCAGTCATATTCAGGATAGTTCTTCAACTTTCTGAAATCTAAGCACTTTGTCAGGCAGGTTTCGAAGTGAATATTCATTATTGTTCATGTTCCTCATTGAACCCTTTGCATTATGTGTGTCAGCAATTACCTCTTACTTTAGAAAGACATCATTAATTAGGGCCACAATATTCAACAAGGAGCCTCTGAAAGAGATAGAGACCCCACTTTTTGATTGACTTTTACATTTTCCAGAAAAATAAGTTATTGTTTTCTTGGCAGACTAGAGAAAATACTTTACAAATGATGAAAAACTCACATTTTATTGCAAACTCGAAGAATCTTATGTAATACAGTTCAAATATACTGTTTTACATAGCATATTTTCATCCATGTATTTAGATTTCACTAATAATATGTTGAAATATCTAAGTATGTTTATCACACATTACAGTACTTCAAAACTACATAGTCAAGAATTTCATTTAGTAAAGATTTACATTCTATTATCTATGAAACAGTCTCAAGTATACTGAAGTTCAGGGAAGAACAAAGGTGGCAGGATTTTTGATATCTTGAAGGTGAAAGTAAATAATTGAACAAAAAGATATTAGATGTTCATTAAAAAATGCCATTTTTAGTCTTTGACAAAGAAAGATTTACCAGCTGTTTAACTGTGGATATCAGTTAAAGCGAATTACAAAATAGAGCCATCTTTCCATAATTTACAGCAAGGATCAACTATTTCAAGGAGAAAATGACCATTCAAATATGAAAATTCTTCCTACCTATGGTCAACTTTAGGAATAATTAGTTTCCCTTCCCTTTCCTTTTCTTCCTTGCCCTTCTATTCCTTCCTTATTTCTCTCTTTTGCTCTTTCTTTCATTTAAAAAATTCATAAAATTCAGGCACTTGCTTTCTTATTTCAATGATTGAAACCTTTTGATGTCTGACATATTTTCACAGCCTTGAAACTGCACTTTCTGCTCTTGCATCTTGTGGGTGTTAGAAAAATCCATATTCTATAGGTAAAACATTTGTCATTTAAACCCTTTCTTTTTCATCTTAAGTAGTGGTTTGAGCATGATTTTATATAGAAAATGTTACAATTATAGTGCTTAGCAAACATAGTCTTTATCTGCCTCTTTCTCTGAGAGAATTAATTCAAATACAAATAACATCTCTAAGAACATGTAGGTTTTATCTTCCTTTTCCTTTTCTAAAAATTTCTCATTTAAGTTCAGTTTTATTTTCTTTTGTTTTTTTTTCATTTTTCTTTACCATAATCTCACTTGGCAACTCCTGTATGAATTTTTTCCATTTAAAACTTTAGATATTTTTTGCTTTAACTTTTTAAATCATAAAATTATTTAAGGATCTATATCCATATGTTGTAGAATTCCTATCAAAAATGTATATTTCTTATAATCCAAAGTAACACATATGACCACTATATTTTTCTTATGTGTATGTTTTTGCCAATGATTGCACATTTGTATATATTAATACATTGTATTATCATATATAAAAGCTGATCATAGTTTGCTTCCTGCGGTGAAATTTTGCTTTTTAAATAGAGCAATGTGTCTTGAATATCTTTCTACAGGAGGATATCGAAATCCAGCCCATTCATGTAATATTTTTTCATTGAATTATTATTTACTTCACTAATTTTTTAATAGTTGCTAAACTAGTAAAGAAAATGCATATACTTACGTATGATTCTATATGTGTATATATATATGTGTGTGTGTGTGCATGAGTGTGTGTGTGTGTGTGCATATATATATATATATATATATGTATATTCATTCCTAGAATAGGGTCTTTTGACCTAAGGGACAGTAGAAATTAGGAGACAGTAAAGAGGTCAACATTGTTCAAATTTATTTTAAACACTCTTAGAAATATCTAAGGGAGTTGCCAATTATATATATGTACCTGAATACTTATTCCATAGCTCAGAAAAAAATCTATATTTGATCTACTTTTCAGGTAATCAATATTATACTGACTTATTACTGTGCAACTTAACTGATATAGTTTCTAAATGTGTAAACAGAAGGCAGTGAACATGTCTGAAAAAATATGTGAATACAGTTTAAAAGACACAATATATATATGGTATATGTTTACCATATTAAATATATTCAACATGCATTATTTTATAGTAGCATAAAAACACATATAGTCTGTTGCAAATATCTATATCTCTATGTATATCTATATCAAGGTCTATATCTATTTATCTACTATCTATCCATCAATAAGTATATTCAAGATCCCTTGTAATTATTTAAATCCTGGGATATTCAAGTCTCTGATACAAAATAGTACATCACTTGCATACAGCCTAAGTAATCTTCTTGTATACATTAAATTGTATTTAGGTTACTTTTATTACCTAATAAAATAAAATGCTATGAAAACAGTTATTATATTGTATCATATGCAGAAAAATGGCACCAATAAATTTATATTACTTTGGTAGAGAAGTAATATATTTCCTCAAAGTTTTCAGTGTTTATGTTATCTTTTTTTTGCTTGTATTTACTTCCTGTATATTTGTGTGACCAAGTTAGGAAGACATATTTAATACCTAAATTCCCACAGCAGCCAATTTGTCACCAAAAACTTAGAGTAACTAAGTTAACCTTAACTTTTTGCACCAGGCAACAAAATAATTCAGGTAAGCTATGAGCATAAATAAAGGTTGCACATTAAATTGTTGGTTTGCGATTTTTCCAATTTGTTATTGTAGGCACTCAGAGCTATAAATTTTCCTCTGAATACTGCCTTTGCCATGTCCCAAAGGAGCTGGTATTTTGTGTACTCCTTTTTGTTAAATTTCATAAAATGTTGGATTTCTGTTCTGATCTCATTGATGACCCATTGGTGATTCAACAATGTGTTGTTCAATCTCCATGAGTTACAGGGTTTTCGTTGGTGGAGTTGTGTGTTCAGTTCCAATTTGATGCCCTTGTGGTCTGAGAGAGTGCAAGGAATAATTTCAGTGTTTCTGAATCTGTCCAGGTTTGTTTTATGGCCTAAAATGTGGTCTATTTTGGAAAATGTTCCATGAACCTCCTGGAAAAGAGCAACAAATCAACTCTAATCCCACTAGAAGGAAGCAAATTATTAAAAATCAAAGTAGAATTAAGTGAATTGGAATCCAAAAAAACTATAGAAAGAATCAACAAAACAAGGAGTTGGTTCTTTGAAAGAATTAACAAAATTGACAAACCCTTAGCAAATCTTACCAAAAAAAGAAGAGAGCATACTGAAATAAACAAAATCACAGACGAAAATGGTAATATCACAACAGAAATTACCAAGATCCACAATATCATGAGGGGATACTTCTCAAACCTTTACGCCAACAAATTTGAGAATCTAAAAGAAATGGATGAATTCCTAGCCAATATTAATATACCCACACTGAACCAAGAAGAACTAACCCAACTCAACAGGCCTATTTCAAGCACTGAAATACAAATGGCAATGAGACCTTCCACCTACGAAAAGCCCAGGGCCAGATGGATTCACAGCTGAATTCTATAAGGTCTTCAAAGCAGAGCTCACACCAATACTCCTCAAGCTCTTCAACGAAATTGAAAATGAAGGTTCTTACCGAACTCATTCTATGAAGCCAGTACAACCCTAACCCTCATCCCCAAACCAGACAGAGATTAATCAAAGAAAGAGAACTATAGACCTATTTCTCAACAAAACTTCTCAACAAAATACTGGCCAACCATCTACAACAACTATCAAAAAAATTATACAGTATGATCAAACAGGTTTCATCACAGGGAGGCAAAGCTGGTTCAACATACACAAATCAATTAATATAATTCAACACATCAACAGGAGCAGGAACAAAAATCACATGATTGTCTCAATAGATGCAGAAAAGGCATTTGACAAGATCCAACACCCCTTTATGTTAAAAGCTCTGGAGAAACTAGGAATCCATGGAACATTCCTCAATATAATAAAGGCTGTGTATGACAAACCCACAGCTAGTATTATACTTAACGACGAAAAGCTAAAGCCATTCCCTGTAAAATCAGGAACGAGACAAGGATGTCCACTCTCTCCACTCCTCTTTAACATAGTATTAGAATTCCTAGCCAGTGCAATAAGGCAAGAAGCAAACAAAAAGGGGATCCAAGTAGGGAAACAGGAAATAAAACTTTCCCTCTTTGCAGATGATATGATCCTGTATTTAAAGAATCCTATAGAGGGGCCGGGAGTTTGGCCTACTGGTTAAAGTGCTTGCCTAGCATGCATGAAGACCTGGATTCAATTTCTCGGTACCACATACATAGAAAAAAGCTGCAAGTGGTACTGAGGCTCAAGTAGTAGATCTCTAGCCTTGAGAAAGTCCAAAAACAGTGCTCAGGCCCTGAGCTCAAGCCCAGGACTGGCAAAAAAAAAAAAAAAAAAAAAAAAGAATCCTATAGACTCTACTCCCAAGTTCCTTGAGCTGATTCAAAACTTTGGAAGGGTAGCAGGGTACAAAATTAACCCTCAAAAATCAACTGCCTTTCTCTACGCCAACAGCCAACAGTGAGAGGAATGAGGCAACAATCAGGAAAGAAACTCCTTTCACAATAGCCTCAAAGAAAATAAAGTACCTAGGAATTACCTTAACTAAGCATGTAAAGGACCTTTTTGATGAAAACTTTAAAACCCTGAAAAAGGAAATTAAAGCAGAACTAAGGAAATGGAAAAACCTCCCATGCTCCTGGATTGGAAGAATCAATATCGTGAAAATGACAATTTGCCAAGGGCTATCTACAAATTCAATGCAATACCCATCAATATCCCAATGTCATTCTTTAAAGAAATAGAAGAGGCAATCCAAAATTTCATATGGAATAATAAAAGACCCGTATAGCAAAAACAATTCTTAGCAGAAAGAACAGCGCAGAAGGAAATTCAATACCAAATTTTATACTCTATTACAGCGCTATAATTCTCAAAATAGCTTGGTACTGGCACAAGAACAGGCCTGAAGACCAATGGAATAGAACTGAAGACCCAGATATTAAACCACAGACGTATGGCCACCTAATCTTTGACAAGGGAGCCAAAAAAATAGAATGGAAGAAAGATAGCCTTTTCAACAAGTGGTGCTGGCGGAACTGGTTAAGCACCTGCAGAAAACTAAAGCTGGATCCTTCTTTGTCACCTTGCACTAGAATTAACTCCAAATGGATCAAAGACCTGGAGGTAAAAGCTGACACACTGAAAACTCTACAGGAAGGAATAGGAGATACACTAGGCCTCTTGGCACAGGTCTAAACTTTCTTAATAAGGACCAAGAATCACAACAAATCAGAGAAAGTCTGGATAAGTGGGACTGCATTAAACTGCAGAGCTTTTGTATGGCAAAAGACATAAGCAGTAAACTAATTAGGAAACCTACAGAGTGGGAGAAGATCTTCACCAACCATACAACGGTCAAAGGCTTCATATCTAAAATATATCAACAGCTCAAAAAATTGAATCAATCCAAAACTAATCTCCAAAGTAACAACCATCCTATTAAAAAATGGGCCAAAGACTTAAAGAGAGTCTTCTCAGAAGATGAAACAAAAATGGCCTATAGACACATGAAGAAATGCTCAACATCTCTGGCCATAAAAGAAATGTAAATCAAAACAACTCTAAGATTCCACCTCACTCCAGTTAGAATATCCAGGATCAAGAAAACTAAGAACAACAAATGCTGGAGGGGATGTGGCCAGGAGGGATCACTACTACACTTGGTGGGAGTGCAAACTCGTTCAACCACTATGGAAAGCAGTATGGCAGTGCCTCAAAAGGCTAAACATAGAACTCCCCTATGACCCAGCAATTCCACTACTTGGCATTTACCCAACCATCCAGAAACAAGGACATACCAAATCCACCAGCATAACAATGTTCATTTCAGCATTATTTACCATAGCAAAGATATGGAACCAACCTAGATGTGCCTCAGTTGATGAGTGGATCAACAAGGTGTGGTGTTTGTACACAATGGAATTCTATGCTGCTGTCAGAAAGAACAACATTGTCCCATTTGTTAGGAAATGGAAAGACTTAGAAAACATCATATTAAGTGAAGCCAGACTCAAAGGAACTTCGGCTCAATGGTTTCCCTCATTTGTCATAATCAGTAGAAACCTTGGGCTCTCCTAGCAGAGATTTGCAATAGAGCAAAACCTTGATACAAAAGGCCATATAGTAGAACGCTAAATGAAAGGATCTCTAGGATATAGAAACATAAGCCATATAATGAATGATTGTTGTTCTTAAGATACTATGTTATCTCTCATCTCTTTTGCTGTCCCTTGGTTATCTCATATTGTTACAGTATCTCACTTTGTTACCTGATATATCGGATATATTTGTATTTGGTTATTTGAAATTGGATAGGAAAGGGGGGGAAACAAGATGAGGATGGGGTTCGGGGGGAGCGAAATGGGGACCAAGACATGTGAAAGGGTATCAATGTATGTGAATTAATGCACTTTCTATCTGACAAATATCATGTAGCCCTTCTATTAATTACAATAAAAATATATGAAAAAAAGAAAAAAAATAAAGGTTGCTAGACAAGTTTATGAGAAAAATAATTATGATAGGGAAAGTGGGCATATGCATAGACATGCTGTAGGAAGACAACAGATTAGCCAATCCCAATAAGCTTGGCCTTGGCTAAATTTTGGATATTAGAATTTTCAAAGAAGGCTTTTTGATTTGTGTGTCTCCTTGGTATTTCGTATAAGATCAGAGCACCAAAGGTTTGGTACCCCATCTGTGTTTCTGCACTCTTTTATCCTTACTAAAGAGATGTCTTACTTCTACACTTTTAGATCCTTGTCGCTATTCCTTTGACCAGCAGTTTGAGGCTTTTTTTTTGTTTATTAGATTATGCTTCCCTCTAAAGGTTTTATAGTCTCTGACTACCTGCCCTATTTCATGGATTTCTTTCATTTGTATCTGCAGTGAGGGTTAACTGCTTGCCTACGTCTGTCTGTCTGTCTATCTATCTATCTATCTATCTATCTGTATATCTGTCTTATATGAATTAGAACAGTGCAGAATAGATAATATGTAAGAAATTTTAATTTTTCAGTGCAAGCCAAAATATATGTGCCTACAAAGTTAGGAAATTATTTCTTTAAATATTTGTCCTAGTACACTAAATGAAAGGACCTCCAGGATATAGAATCAAAAGCTATATAATGAGTGATTGTTGTCTTTCATGTACTATGTTATCTCTCAGATCTTTTGCTGTCCCTTGGTTATCTCATATTGTTACAGTATTTCAACTGGTTATCTGATATATTGTATAGGGGTATTTGTTTATTTGAAATCAGATAGGGAAGGGAGGAAAACCAGATGAGAGGCAGGTGTGGGGGGGAGAGAAATGGGGACCAAGACATGAGAAAGGGTATTAATGTATGTAAAGTAATGAACCTTCTATGTGGTGAATATAATGTAACCCTTCTATTAATTACAATAAAAATATGAAAAAATATTTGTCCAAGAAGACAAGAAGTAAAGTAAAAAAAAATAGCACTGCTACCACTGGTATCCAGCAATTGCTTGATTGAACAGTATGGTCGGACTATGCATTGGATCAGAAGATTTGAAGAGAATATAGAAGCCACTGTCAATGTGTGAGAGTAGCCATCTTTTAAAATGAATTTCTATTCTAATAATTGTGCTTTAAAAAAAGTCAGAAAACTGAATAGTTGGTAAGTACTCTCATTTCCAGTTCTCTTTGTATATTATAACCACACTTGAATTTAGTGTTCTTTAAGTGATTATAGAATACAGAGAGTTTGAGAGAGCCTTGGTACTGGTCAGTAATGAAATGAGTTTAAAGAAAAATTAATAAAACAAAAACTGAGCACAGGCACCAGAATGCAATTGGACTGGATTTCTTCCCCACCTATTCCCCCCCAAAAAATCCATAAAACTTAAGCTTGCATGTGTTATCTTGTCTTTATATTGATTTTGCTTTCTAGATGATTGTTTTCAATGTATTTTGTAAAAATCACAACCAATCTTTCTTATTAGAATTTAAGGAAATTAGTGGTATTTCCCCCTCTGTACTATGAGGAACTGGAAATTTTGTAAGATAACCTGGTAACAGGTCAGAATCAAAATCATTACTTTAAAAATAAATGAACTTCTTTGGAAAGAAGACTAGATAGACATCAAGCATATTCTTCTTGATCTTCCCATTTCTGAAGATACTCCATTGAATCTCCATAAAATTGAGGGATGTGTTTCCCCACAATTAGCGTCAAAATAATTTTTTAGTCTTTTTTATTTTTTTATTAAATTTTTTTATTGTAATTAGTAAAAGGGTTACATGATATTTGCCAGATAGAAGGTGCATTAATTCACATACATTGATACCCTTTCACATGTCTTGGTACCCATTTCTACCCATTTCCCTCCCCCCCTCATACCCCCCACCCGTCTTGGTTTTCCCCCCTTCCCTATCAAATTTCAAATATCCAAATACAAATAAATTCAATATATCAGATAACAAAGTGAGATACTATACCAATATGAGATAACCAGGGGAGAGCAAAGGAGATGAGAGACAACATAGTACATTAAGGACAACAATCATTCTTTATATGGCTTTTGTTTCAATATCCTGGAGGTCCTTTCAATTAGCTTCACATTATATGGCCTTATGTATCAAGATTTTGCTCTATTGCAAATCTCTGCTAGTACAGCCCAAGGTTTCTACACCTAATCTTTGACAAGGGAGCCAAAAAAATAGAATGGAAGAAAGACAGCCTCTTCAACAAGTTGTGCTGGCAGAACTGGTTAAGCACCTGCAGAAAACTAAAGCTGGATCCTTCTTTGTCACCTTACACTAGAATTAACTCCAAATGGATCAAAGACCTGGAGGTAAAAGCTGACACACTGAAAACTTTACAGGAAGGAATAGGAGATACACTAGGCCTCCTTGGCACAGGTCGAAATTTTCTTAATAAGGACCAAGAATCACAACAAATCAGAGATAGGCTGGATACGTGGGACTGCATTAAACTGCAGAGCTTTTGTATGGCAAAGGACATAGCTAGTAAACTAATCAGGAAGCCTACAGAGTGGGAGAAGATCTTCACCAACCAAACAACGGACAAAGGCCTCATATCTAAAATATATCAACAACTCAAAAAATTGAATCACTCCAAAACTAATCTTCAAAGTAACAACCATTCCATTAAAAAATGGGCCAAAGACTTAAAGAGAGTCTTCTCTGAAGAAGAAACAAAAATGGCCTATACACACATGAAGAAATGCTCAACATCTCTGGTCATAAAAGAAATGCAAATCAAAACAACTCTAAGATTCCACCTCACTCCAGTTAGAATGGCCAGGATCAGGAAAACGAATGACAACAGATGCTGGAGGGGATGTGGCCAGGAGGGATCACTACTACACTGTTGGTGGGAGTGCAAACTCATTCAACCACTATGGAAAGCAGTGTGGCAGTGCCTCAAAAGGCTAAACATAGAACTCCCCTATGACCCAGCAATTCCACTACTTGGCATTTACCCAACCATCCAGAAAAAAGGACATACTAAACCCACTAGCACAACAATGTTCATTGCAGCACTATTCACCATAGCAAAGATATGGAACCAACCTAGATGTCCCTCAGTTGATGAGTGGATCAACAAGTTGTGGTATTTGTACACAATGGAATTCTATGCTGCTGTCAGAAAGAATGACATCGCCCCATTTGTTAGGAAATGGAAAGACTTAGAAAAAATCATATTAAGTGAAGTAAGCCAGACTCAAAGGAACTTAGGCTCAATGGTTTCCCTCATTCATCATAATCAGTAGCGTCAAAATAATTTTCAAGGACACTATTATAATTGCTGAGCCTAAGAGGAACACTAATTGGGTATTTTAAAGCAAGACTTATAGAAGCTGTTATTCACTCTCAAATGTATTGTCAATAAATCATTTTTATTTAGCTCTTTCTAGTGATTATGTAGAAATTGTTTCCAGTGTTATAGTCAATTTTAAAACATTAAGAGCTTAGTTATTCTATCCCCTTTGAATGATATTGAGAGCCATTCATTATGGGTTAATGATTTGGCAAATTTAATTATGTAAATCAAAGCAATTTTGACATTTATATATTCAGTAACAGTCTATGTTATTGAATGTTTATGAACTTGCTCATTTTAAACATTTGTGTTTTTTTATCAATTAAAGCTTTCTCTTGTGAAGATAGCCTAGTGTTGAATGACAAATAATCTATTCCTTAAACAGCTTTACTGTATAAATAGACTAATGGTGGAGTATGTGGGATATAAAATATTGAAAATTTCCCATTAAAATTAATGAGAAATGAGAAAATTGTAGAAATTTCTGATAAGAGTATAGATTTCTGAATTATAGTCATGAAATTATTGATAAAATCAGTTTTGCCTTCATATGACTTGAACCTGCACTATAAACATTGACTAAGATTTTTTCTGAAACAGATTGGAAGTTTCATCCCCTTTCTACAAGTTCTTGGACCTATAGAGCTCAAGTTAAAAAATTTTAATGTGAAATTTTAAATAAACAACCTATAAGTAGAAAATAAAAAATAAGTATATGAAACTGAGTATAGTTCAAAGTGAAATTCATGTCTAAAGAGTAAACAATTAGAAAGCTCTGCTGTGAAAGAATATTTTTTCAGAATATAAGTTATTAGATTAATACAAGGAAATTCATTATGCTTTGTCTTCCTTTTCTCTCTCCAGTGAATTCTTTATTGAACATCTTATTGAATCACTGTTGGTTTCAAGAATAGCCTGGATATGGTCCTCATCTTTAAGAAACTCAGGGATTTTTTAACTTAATATAAATAAACTTTAGAGTCTACATGGAAATATAAAAGTCTTATAAATAGAAGTAAAGAGAGGAAGATTTAACTGTTTTGAGAGTTGCAAGAAATTTTCTCAATATAATGCCTTGTCTAGACTTCAGGCATGAATGCATTAGCAAAGTGAACGAGTTATGGGAAAGAAGGAAATTCAGCAGATAGTTGAGAAAATAAAAGTATATCAGGAGTTCCAAAGAGTTAAGGGTTCAGACATGGTGAGCAGCCTGTGTAACTGCATTAAGAATTGTGAGGCGTTAAGTTAGCAGAGGTGAGCACAGGAGAACAGCCGTGGAGTATTTTCTGCCATATGTTGAGGAAGTTTGCTAAGACTCATAGAGCAGGGGAAAAGCAAAAGCAGGTGAGACAGGATAAAATTTATATTTTTCATAAAGTTTTATAGCAGCCATGACAATTTTAGAGAAAATGGATCAGAGAAAAGAGTTTTTGTCAGTAGCACAGATTTAAAATAATGAAAGCCTGAACCAAGAATAAACTTGGCAGTAAAAGAGTAGATATATATTTTTTTTTCCTGAGGAAGATTAGAGTTTTAAATATCCTGTATATGAGAACTAAAGGATGGGAGACAAGGTTATAGGCATAGCTCAATTAGTAGAGAGCTAGCTAAACAACAAAGTATCAGTTACTGAGTTTTAGTTTTGATCTTAGAACAAATAAAAATATATATAAGAAAGAAAGAAAACATGTCCTACTTTATCCAGGTGACCGTGGCAATATCTTGGATTTTATAATAATAGAAATTGGGATGTGGAGGAAAAGAGGGACAAAAGCATGAGAAGAGGTATCAAGGTTTGAGAAGTAATGTACCTATTACCTGACCGATGTAACTGTAACTCCTCTATACATTATCCTGACAATAAATAAAATAAATTAGTTGAATATAAATGATCAGATCCTATACAGAAAAAAGAAATTAATTTCTTGTAGTTCTGGAGTTTGAAAATTCAAAATTAAGTTGTAAATAGATTTGGAATCTACCAAGGGTTGAATACGTTTTTCTAAATTGGTGCCTCTTACTGAATCTTCCAGTGGTGGAAGGAAGAAACAAGACTATGAAGTTTCCCCAAACATTTTATAGAAGATTCACATGTTATGACTTAATCACTTTCTGAAATTTCTATTTCTTAATACTGCTAAATTTGCAAGCAAGGATAAATATATGAATCTGGAATGTGTATTTTTAAAATTCCCAGAACAATATAGGGATTGCTCTGAGATTTTTCTGAGAGGCAAATTGGGGCAAATTTGCCTATTGTAATGACCAACAAAGAGAATTCAGGAAGGGATGTCAGATTTAGGGAGGGATCATATGAATTCATATTTGCACAAACTACATTTACTAAGTTGATGTAATTTCCAGATGGAATGAATGGTTCTATGCTTTTTGATTAGGAGCTTACCTAACATTTGCTAGACTTGTTCTTTACCATGTTATTCACAGAGAAAACAAAATTATTGCTGAGACATGTGATGTCAAACTTTCTGATTTTCCTTTTCAAATTGCTTTCAGACTTTCATTTCTCACTGTCTTCTTTTGTATATGTTCTGGTCAGAACCTACTTTTGATGAACAACTTATGTATGTGTATTTGTATATATGCTATGTTTGTTTAAATGTATATATGCTTATTAATTTAATCCTCACAGGAGTAAAACAAATGATATATTATGCATTCCCTCCTAAGTATGAGGGGAAAGAAACTTTACTAGTCTAATATTACTTTCTTTCTTTCGAGCATTCAACTCAAAGCATTTATACCACCAAAAAGAATTGAGCTCTGAATTCCATTTTTTAATGTCTTATCCTGCAATAAGTTTGCCTTCTTTCCTGCGAATTGTTAAACTAGTGACATTCCTCCAGTATGTGCCCTGAAGCCCACAACACAGAACTTGCTCAACAATTGAGTACTTTGTTAATGGATTCTGGCACTGGGTACTCTCAAACTCAATGTTAGAGAAGAGTGAAACATTTATTTTTTTCCCTGTATCTAATATCTACCACCACAATCAAATCATATTAGCTGGTAGACTTATTTCAGTTATTTTTTCCTTAACATTTTTGTCTGACCAATTCATTTCTTTTTTATCAGCACATAAGCACATTTCTCTAAGATTAATTCTTCTATTGATTCCATTTATCTTTTTAATCTCTTTGTTGATGTGTTCAAAATCTAACCAAAATGATTTACTTCTACTAATAAGACATAGTTCTCCTAAATTTAGCATCCCCAGTGTCAATAGTCAGAGTTCCATTAATATTTTATTGGTTTTGTTTTCTTTAAAAATATTCCTCTTTGAGTCTACAACACATACAACATTCAGAGTACGCTTAATTTAGATCACATGACACATACACATTTGCATGCATTGGACAATGTGCACATTCAAAGACTTGTGATTCTTTCCACATGCTTTGACTTAGAAACAATTAAAGGTGCTGAAAAATATATTTCTTCTAATATGAAATATCCCAGAATAGCAATTACAGTGAGGGATGATAGATTTTTTAGAATCATATTTAAAGGTCAGCTTTAATTTAAAAAGTAAAATTTTGGACTTATTCTTTAAAGATGCTTATGAAAACCTTCAAAATTGATAACAAATTGCCAATGTACTTGTAATATAATTTAGCAGAAATATTTAGTATCCCAAATGCAACTTTCTGTATTTACTATTTCTACAAAACAAGCTGTTGAAAGTCAACCTCAAATCAAATCATGTGTGCCAAAATTCAGGGAATTTTGAATATTTTGGAGGCCTCTGTGTTTCCTATGTTCTATCCAGAGCAGATGTGGTACAAATATGACCAATCTACAAAGTAACAGACTAAAATCCAAAGGTGAAAGGAAATCTCAATTATTTGTCCAAGCAAAACAAATCTAATGTGTCAAATTTTACACATTTAGAGACTAATTTGTTTTTGAAAGGACAAATTAAAATCTTATGGGTGCTATAATTTTCTTCTCATTAATCATAAATCATTTTTAAAATATATTCCCAGTTAAGAATCATCTAAAATAAATTTTACAAATTTTCATACAATGGCATATAAACAGCTACGATAGGACAAATATTTTATAGCATGCTTAGATGAAAACTTGTTTTTTATATAACGCTGAATAAGTCATAGGAAGATGACATAACTCCTTTACTTTTACCCAAAGTTTAATGTTAGATTAATTTCGTTTATCAAGTGAAAATCCAAAAAAGATTGTTCTGTCCTCTTGCAGCTACTGTGGATTTTGCTTGCTTATATACATTTAATTCTAGAAAGATCAGAGCTCCCCAATTAAAAAAGTAACAATTGGTAGATATTATTGTTTTGAGGTAAAACATGGGCCTCAACTGTTACTATTATTTACTTTACAAAGTTTAATTTGAGAACACAGAAAACACAAAAGCCAACTTACTAGAATTGATATACTTTCTTTCTTTCTTCCCTGACTGAGAGATTGGATAGGAAGCTAAACCAGAAAATTGAAAAGTGAGTTTCACTAACTTTCAGGACAAGAATCACCCTGTTGCCATGCATGAATATAAACTCAAAATGGATCAAAGACCTCAATATCAGACCTGAAACTCTGAAACTTCTACATGACAGAATAGGAGAGGCACTGAGACTCATAGGAACAGGCAAATACTTGAACAGAGTCCCAGGGTCACAACAGATAGTAGAGAGACTCAACAAATGGGACTACCTAAAACTAAAAAGGGTATGCACAAATACATAGCTACTAAAGTAGAAAGAGAGCCAACAAACTGGGAGAAGATATCTACCAATAATACACCAGACAAACTCTTACTATCCAATATCTACTAGGAATGCAAGAAACTAATCACCCCAAACCCAACAAAACAATCGCTAAATGGGCAAAGGAACTATAGAGAGACTTATCAGATGAAGAGGTAACAATGGCAGAGAGACATATGAGAAAATGCTCATCATCCATGGTCATAAAGGAAATGCAAATGAAAACAACTCTGAGATACTACCTTACCCCAGTCAAGATGGCCAATATTCTGAACTCAGACAACAACAAACGCTGGATGGGGATGTGGAGAAAGAGGAACTCTACTGCACTGCTGGTGGGAATGTAAACTAGTACTACCACCTCTGCAAGGAAGTCTGGAGGTTTCTGAAAAAACTAAAAATAGACCTTCCCTAAGATCCAGCCATACCACTCCTGTGCATCTACCCTGAGCGTCATAGCCAGAATACTATAAGGACACCTGCACAGTCATGTTCATCGCTGCACTATTCACAATATCCAGGAGATGGAAACAACCCAGATGCCCCATTACAGATGACTGGATACAAGAAATGTAGTACATATATACAATGGAATTCTACATAGCCACCACACAAGATAAAATAATGACATTCACTGGGAAGTGGATGGAAGTAGAGCAAATCCTGTTGAGTGAGATAAGACAAGACCAAAGGTACAAAAAAGGCACATGGTCTCCTCCATATGTGGATATTAGTTTGAAACAGCACAAGAGCGATGACTCAATACTCAGATAATCAAGGTCATGGACATGAACTTGAAGATATAAATATATCTATATAAACATATAAATCTATGATGATATATTCTATAGGCATATTGACATATAGATCCATATCTATCTATGACATACAAAGTCTCAGCTTAATTTTAATTTATGTGCCGGTGATTGCACATAGAAATTCCATTCTTGAATACTTGTTTGTTAAACTTGTCCTTCGAAATATGATGTAAAAAATTAGTGTTGATAAAATCTTTTAATAAAAAAACAAGAATCACTCTCCTAAATTAGAAAGGAATTCCACTCAGCTCCATTCCAATTGCTAAGAAATACAGTAAAAATTCAGAAAAAGTTTTGTTTCCTGTAATGCATACTCAAAGATTTGAGTGTTTGTATTATCATAGGCATGAATGCTTAGAATGCATAATAATTGTACATTCTTTCTTTTGCATTTTTAACCTTTCAAAGTAACTTATATCCTGACAGGAGAGCAAGGACAAATGAAACAATAGACACCTGGGTGAAATGATCTTTGTTGGAGGAGTAGGGAGATGGAAAGCGTAGTTTGCAAGCAGAAAACCCATCCTGATAGGTTCTGTGATTTTCCCACCTACTTTACTATCTGCCTTTATGTCTTTCTCTCTTTAAAAATGAGTAAAAATTTTCACATTTTTAACTTTTACAAAGGGTTGGACATCGTCAGCCAGAGACCATAGAAAGATGTGGTATAAGCTGAATGTTTTATCCCTACTGTTATGAGCGGAATTATCATTACTATTGCCGCCTTGCAATATTTATTAATTTAATTAAATCTTTATTCTCATCAATATATTAGCCTCTCAAGTTTTATTCTTCCTGCACATTTCCATCATTGCATTCCACGAATGCTAATTTGAAATAGAATCTTTAATTAAGATGCTTGATTTCTTTCCCAAGTTGCCCAGTATATAATGATCATCTCTAAAATGAACTTCTTTCAATAGTATGCCCATATTAATTTCTGTTCATTAAGAAGAAATGCAATAAATAAGATGTCTGAGGTGAATTAAAAATTCTAAAACTATGTATTTTCTGTTTCTTCAATACATGCAATAACTCTTTTGTTTATACTATAAGACTTTTAGAGAGTCTATAAGCCTTACGAAATGGATATAAATACATTTACAAATTTTGCATGTAAATTAATTTTTACTAGTAATTTCATTTGTTGTTTCATATCTTTTAAATCTTATGTGTTTCCATGTTTTAATAGCTTTTACTTAGTAAAGAATTACATGAATGCTGCAGTTGGCTGTTTTTATGTAGTAGCAGTTTCTTTAAGAATTGTATGCAGGCTACCTTTGCCAAAGAAAAGGGCAGTTATTTGGCCTTTTTTTTATTTCCTGAGCTTGTGAAGAATGAGGAGTCAAATAGCTGCTGTATGGCTGCCAGAAATGTCACCTATATTTAATATATTACATAAAATTCAGTCAGCAAGTGTCAAAGCAGGGATTTAAACCTAAAGCCATCTGGTTCCATGAAGTATGACTTGTAACCCTTGGAGAAATCTATATCCTTAATTCATATTGAAATATTATATAATACAAAAGTACAAGTGTGGTGATTTTTGTCTTGCTTATCACTATGTAACCACAGCCTTCCTTAGACGTCACAGGAATAATTATTTTACAGTAGAAAAAGACAGGAATTTATAATATATAGAATAAAAGTTGTGTCATATTTATATACAATTATACACATTAATTGTGTAGCTTTTTGATGATTGAATACAACTCTTATATTCAGTCTTTAGAGACGATTCCATTGTAGTTTGTTTGGTTTGGTTTGGTTTGGTGGGTCATAGGGCTTGACCTTGGCCTGAGCTCTGTCCCTGAGCTCTTCACCTCAAGGCTATCACCCTATCCCTTGAGTCAAGCCCCACTTCCTATTTTCTAGAAGTTAATTGGAGATAGAGTCTCAGGTTCTTTTGTATCTGAGCTGGCTTTGAACCTTTACCCTCAGATCTCAGCCTCCTGAGTAGCTAATATTACAGGCATGAAGCCACCATACCCGGCTCTGTTTTGTTTTGTTTTTTAATTGGCCATTGTGTACATTTGGCTTATAACTCCCCAATGAATGAAATGTTACAGATTATTTTTGCATACAGTTCTTTTTACTCAAGATATTATTAATAATACACAGTAAATATAATGTAAATTTCTTTTCTTATTATATTGTTAGGAAACTGAAACAAATAAACTGCCATGAGGCTAAATGAAATGCATTGACTGAATTTCCATAACTTAAATAATAAGCACATCTTAAATAGTGAGGTGAAATATGATTGACTAATGGCACATTAGTTTGAATATGTCTCATAAGGTTTACATAAAATTATTTGGTTACAAAGCTATCCTGAAAAATAAGTAGAAAGTATCTTAGGCCAATATTCATATTTTTTCCTGGTCATTTCATCTTCAATATCGAATAGCAGGTAATTATGGCTGTACAGAGAGTGAAGTTTGCCTTCTCCCCTGTGGAATATATAACCTAAACTGAAACATACCTCTTATTTAATATTGAAGCATTTTTCAAAATACCCACTGATTTGAAAAGCTATTCACCACACTTGAATGTGTTTTAGCATTTACATTGTCATTTGCACAGCGTGTGTCCCAGGTACTTCTCAGAAAATCTACTTTGTGATTTCAAAGCATAAATTTGAAAATTCTAGGCATTGAGTTTGGTACATTGCTGTCTTGTAATTTTGAATGGTTACTTTGTTAGAATACTTTTTTCCCAAAAATAAAACCCAAATGAAGGTTCTTCAACACAGTTAACACAGAATTCTTTTTTATTTGGGTTTTTATTTAGTAACACCTTTTTCCTTTTCTTGGTACCAATTACCCAATTAATAGTGTTCTTTTTTATTGTTGGGGTAATATATAGAGGGGTTATAGTTATATTTGCCAGGTAGTAGGTGCATTGCTTCTTACACATTGATATACCTTCTCATGTTTTTGTCCCCATTTTCCTGCCCCACCCCCTCCCAATCATCTTTTTTCTACTTTCCTATTTCAAATAAACAAATAAATACATATACATTATACCAGGTAATAAAATCAGATGGAATAACAATATGAGATTAACCTAAGAGAAAAAAAGAGAAGAGAGATAACATAGTACATTAAGAACAACAATCACACAAATAAACCTCTTGTTTCCGTATCCTAGAGATCCTTTCATTTAGTCACATTCTATATGACCTATGCATCT
Organism: Megascapheus bottae; assembly: GCF_031878675.1. Classification (NCBI taxonomy): domain Eukaryota; kingdom Metazoa; phylum Chordata; class Mammalia; order Rodentia; family Geomyidae; genus Megascapheus; species Megascapheus bottae. The sequence continues at coordinate 85,977,528 of NC_143509.1, read as the reverse complement.
AGTTTTGTGCTTTTGTAATCCTCTGCTAGGCGAGTCCTTGGTGTGTACTAATTATTAAAAATTATTCCTTTGTGTCTGGCTTACTTCACTTACTATGATTTTTTTCCAAGTTTTTCTATTTCCTTATGAATGGGGCAATGCCGCTCTTTCTGATGACAGCATAGAATTCCATTGTGTATAAATACTACATCTTCATGATCCAGTCATCTTCTGAGGAGCATCTGGGTTGGTTCCATATCTTTGCTGTATGTAAATAGTGCTGCAATGAACATCGCTGTGCTAGTGGATTTAGTATATCTTTGTTTCTAGATAATTGGGTAAATGCCAAGGAGTGGAATTGCTGAGCCATAGGGGAGCTCTATGTTTAATCTTTCAGGGAACTGTCATAGTGATTTCCATAGTGGTTGAAGGAGTTTATGCTCCCACCAGCAGTGTAGTAGTGATCCTGGCCATATTCCTGCCAGCATCAGTTGTTATTAGATTTCTTGATAATGGCCATTCTAACTGGAGTATGGTATAATCCCAAAGTTGTTTTGATTTGCATTTCTTTTATGGCCAGTGATGTTGAGCATTTCTTCATGTGTCTATAGGCCATTCTTATTTCTTCTTCAGAGAAGCCTTTGGCCCAGCTTTTAATGGGGTGTTTTTTTCTTTGGAGATTTGTTTTGGAGTTTTTAGTAGATATATTTTAAATATGAAGTCTTTGTCTGTTGTATGGTTAGTGAAAATCTTCCACTCTGGGCTTTCTTACAATAGCTAAAAGCTAGGTAAGTAAAGTTTTATAGGATGAGTCTAAATGAAATGATCTCTAGGATATGGATTTTTTTTTGGCCAGTCCTGGAGCTTGAACTCAAGGCCTGAGTACTCTCCTTGGGCTTTCGGTAGGCTAGAGTTCTACCACTTGAGCCACAGCAGCACTTCTGCCTTTTTCTATATAGGTGGTACCAAGGAATAGAACCTGGGTCTTCATACTTACTCGGCAAGCACTCTACCACTAGGCCAAACTCCTGGCCACAATCTCTAGGATATGGAAACAGAGTTTTATCTTGTGTGATTGTTGTTATTAGTGTTCTTAAATATTTTTACAAGAGCATTTTACATTCTCCAAAGAAGGGTCTACCAGTACCCTGCTAGGGCTCTGAGATTGGACACAAGACTTAAGCACTGAATGAACAACAAAGATGAAAAGAAACTACACTTTCTCAAGCAATCCAGCAGTTCATCTACCTTCCCTGTTCCTATATTTTGCTTGTAAAGTTTCTCCTGTTCTGTTTTAGCAAATAAACAGAGAGTATGCAGTATAAAGGAAAAAAAGATGTGGTTACTTGTGTCTCTCATTTTCTCTTAAAATTTATTTTATAATTCTTACTATTTTATCTCCATTTCATTCTGAAAATGTCTAATATCTACTAGTTGAGGAACATGGATTTAAATATTATTACTTTACTTCTCTAGTCTCTGATATCTGAGTGCTCTTCTATGTAAAGTCACTTCATTTTTCTTTGTCTTTTATCTTTACATATTTTAGTTTATAATTCTTTTCATGGGTTCTTCATTTATTGTGGGGAACTAATAAAAAAGACAACAATAGGTGCAGAAGTATTAGCCTATAAAACTAGCTACTCAGGAAACTGAGATTTGAGCATCATTATTCAAAGCCACTTTGGTCAAGTAAGTCTCTGGGACTTTTATGTTTAATTAGCCACTAAAAGGAGAAAATAACCCATCAGTGACCATGTGGCTCAATTTTACTTATTTACTAGCTAACAGAGTGCTTGCCTCAACAGGAAAAAAATAAGAGTTAGTATACAGGCCCCAAATTTAAATACAATGCTGGCACAAATAATAATAATAATAAGTATGTGTATATGTACATATATACACATATACGCATATACATATATATGTATATACACACATACGTATTAATTGTGCCAGTACTGCATTTAAATTATAAATGTATATATATATATATATATATACACACATACACACACACACAAACACACAGATAGCCTATCTGGTGCAGTGATATAAGGGTGCTATTTTAGAGGTAGGCCCTAACTTTATGTTAATCAGTGACTTCACAAGTCACTGCATTGGCTGAACTCCTCACCAAAGGGAATCTAGCTGGGTCATCAGTTCCATCTGAGAGCAGTGGCAAATGTCCTGCCATGATTTTATTTTCTTTTGTGAAAGTCCTAAGGCTTGAACTCAGGACCTGAACCCTGTCCTTGGACACTATTTTTTGCTTAAGGCTAGCACTCTGCTACTTGAGCCACAGCGCCACTTCTGGCTTTTTTGAGTATGTGGCACCTAGGAATCAAACCCAGGGCTTCATGCATGCTAGGTGAATACTCTGCAACTGGGCTGCACTCCTAGCCTCCGAAATAATTTTACAAAGATCATATTTGTGAAAACAATAAGAAACTGGGGGTGTGTTCTTACAGTATTCTACCTCTGCAGTAGACACACATAGAGACTTTTAGAAAAACAAATTGAATCACATAAGATTCAAAATCACAAACAAGACTGTGACATTTTAGATCTCTGCATGTCCTGAGATTCTGATTTCCAATCATGTTACAAATAGCAACTTCAGAGTCATTTAGGTTGGGTAAGGCTTTCTCACACAGGTTTCTTTTTTTTCTTTTCTTTTTTTTCATATATATTTTTATTGTAATTAATAGAAGGGTTACATGATATTTGCCAGATAGATGGTGCATTAATTCCCATACATTGATACTCTTTCACATGTCTTGGTCCCCATTTCCCTCCCCCCTACCCCTACCCTCATTTTGTTTTTCCCCGTTCCCTATCCAATTTCAAATAACCAAATACAAATATATCCGATATATCAGGTAACAAAGTGAGATACTGTAACAATATGAGATGACCAAGGGACAGCAAAAGAGATGAGAGATAACATAGTACCTTAAGAACAACAATCATTCATTATATGGCTTATGTTTCTATATCCTAGAGATCCTTTCATTTAGCGTCCTACTATATGGCCTTTTGTATCAAGGTTTTGCTCTATTGCAAATCTCTTCTAGGAAGATAACTGTTTGTTCTTAACCCAAATCCATTATGTTTTTGAGGTTTAAATGTCTGATTTTTTGAAAGGATGTGAATGTGTGTGTGTTGTGCATGTGACTCTGTGCGTGTATGTGTGTGTGTGTGTGTGTGTGTGTGTGTGTGTGTGTGTGTGTGTGTGTGTGTGTTATTGTTTAAAGAAGAGCTTCCTGGCTCTCTTGGAATGCACCATAAAATATTTATTGTGTTTATCCCTTCCAAATAAAAGTAGAAATCCTAAAAGCAGCCTCGAGCTATAGCCTATTCTTTGCAATTTAAGTGCACACAATTGACCATCCTTAGTGAACATCTGTCTCAGCTAGTAGTTCCATTCTGCCTCTGTTTATTCTGGTAGACATTTTTCTGAGTTTATAAAGAGTAAAACTTTGGCTACCTAAAGTTCCAAGAAATAGTTTTATAATTCACTGTCTTGTCCCACACCAATTATAATCTAAATTCTAGTCCTCTAAAAACTGACCTTAGTCTTCTAATTATCACAGACATAAAGATTAATGCGTAGAATCTAAATGTTAGTCCTCTAAATCTTAGTCTTCCAAGTTTGATCACACACAGAGAGATTAATGTATGTATAGGTATTTCAACTCATTTTATTTTTATTTTATTTATTTATTTTTGTGTTTTTTTGTGCCAGTCCTGAAGATTGAAGACAAAGCCTGGGCACTGTCTCTGAGCTTCTTTTGCTTAAAGTTATGGTCCAGCACTTGAGTTGCACAACTGTACTTCCAGCTCTTGGTAACTTACTTGACATAAGAATATCAAGGACAGGCTAGATGGAGATACCTCCCTTCCTGTTTCCATGACAGGACTTAGTAAAGATGTCTCTTGAAATCTAATAACAACAGATGCTGGCAGGGATGCGGCCAGGAGGATTTACTACTACAATGTTGGTGGGACTGTAAACTCATTCAAACACTATGGAAAGCAGTATGACAGTTCCTTAAAAGACTAAACATAGAGTTCCCCTATGGCTCAGCAATTCCAATCCTTGGCATTACCCAATTGTCCAGAAATAAGGACATTCTAAATCCACTAGCACAACGATGTTCATTGCAGCACTATTCACCATAGCAAAAATATGCAACCAACCCAGATTCTCCTCAGAAGATGTCTGGATCAAGAAGATATGGTATTTATACACAATGGAATTCCATGCTGTCATCAGAAAGAATGACATCACTCGATTCATAAGGAATTGGAAAAAATCATATTAAGTGAAGTAAGCCAGACCCAAAGGAACATAGGCTCAATGGTTTCCCTCATTTGTTATAATCAGTAGAAACCTTGGGTTCTCCTAGCAGAGGTCTACAATAGTACAAAACCTAGATACATATAGGATGACGCTAAATAAAAGAGCCTCCAGGATATAGAAACAAAAGCCATATAATAAGTGATTGTTGTCCTTAATGTACAATGTTATCCCTCATCTCTTTTGCTGTCCCTTGGTTATCTCATATTGTTACAGTATTTCACCTTGTTATCTGATATATTGTATATATGCTTATTTGGTTATTTGAAATCAGATAGGGAAGGGGGGAAAACAAGATGAGAGATGAGGGGCAGGGGTGGGAGGAGAGAAATGAGGACCATGACATGAAAAAGGGTATCAATGTTTGTGAAGTAATGCACCTTCTGTCTGGTGAATATAATGTAACCCTTCTATCAATTAAAATAAAAAAAATTGAAAGAAAAAGAATCTCAAGGACTTTCCTCTTTGGGCTGATTTCCAGTCACAATACTTAGATCTTAGCCTCCTGAGTAGCTAGGTTTACAGACTTGAGCCACCAGCACCTGGCTTCATCTCATGAGTTTAACTATTTGAGGATCACGTTTTTATTGGAAGTTCAGCTTTGCTCAAATTACCCTCAGCAACAGTGGATTTTATTAGGCATGTGCCCCAGCATGGGAAGAGGAAGAGGACTCATTGTATCTTTTTAAACAATAAGGGAAAAAACTTGGAGAAAGCAAGGGAATGGGTAATATTTTCCAGAGGGAAATGTACTCATTACCTGACTTATAAAATTATAATCCCTCTGCATGTCACTTTTATAATAACAATATTTTAACAGGGGGAACTAAAAGATATCTTATAGAAATTGTAACATACAGCCAAGCAGGTTGGCACCCGCCTGTAATCCTAGCCACTCAGGAGGCTGAGATCTGAGGATCAAGGTTCAATGTCAGCCACAGCACAAAAGAACTTAAAACTTGTCTCCAGTTAACCTCTAGAAAATGATAAATGGGGCTTGGCTTAAGGGTAAGGCGGTAGACATATAATTACTGTTTACACTAGAGGGACCTGGCAGATACAATCTTGTGAAGATACACATTCTTGATTGTGTTTTAGAATTTGTCACTCACATTGATGAACTTCAAGACAAGCCAATAATCCTAGTGAACTCATCGTTTTCAACCTTGACATTTATGAGATAGCTGCCTTTATTTTAAGGTTATATTTTCTAAATATTTACATATATATTGATATGTAGGTATATATACATATTGTGTATGTGTGTGTGTGTGTGGTGTGTGTGTGTGGTGTGTGTGTGTGTGTGTGTGTGTGTGTGAGAGAGAGAGAGAGAGAGAGAGAGAGAGAGAGAGAGAGAGAGAAAGGAAGAGAGAGAGAGAAATACGATATGTATTTATTTGACATTGTTGAGAATGTTAACATTGGAATGTTTACATGAGATTATTAGATTAAAATTCCTGCTTGGTCGCAAGTATACGGATTCACTTGGATAATTGTTCAGCTTCTCAGGGCATCATTCCATTCCCATCTACAAGATAGGGCTAATAAGACATTGAATGGAAAAATTTATATAAAGTGTTTGAAGTGGTACTTTATGTTTTTATGTGTGTGTACTTGTGAGTGTGCGTGGTGTGTGTGTGTGTGTGTGTGTCTTTAATGTGCTTTGAATTCAGGACCTGGGCACTCTCCATTAGCTTTTTTGCCACTTTTAGCATTTCGGTGGGTCATTAATGATAAGTGTTTCATTGTCTTTCCTACCCAATCTGTCTTTGAAGGATGATATTCAGACCTTAGCCTCCTGAGTAGCTAATAACCGTGAGCTACCAAATTTATTCCATATCCAGTTTGAATAAAACATGAAAGCTGTCATTACTGTCAAACATTGTAATTCTTAACAGAAGTATTTGGAGTCCAAAAAAATGTGTTTTTCTGTACATGATTCTGTCTACTTGTTTTATTAATCATTTTTAGATGGTACTCTCACTTCAGAATCATTCAAAATTTTCTGTTTTCATCTAGGAAGCATTGTTAACCAGTTATGTTTAGACAAAAAGAATTTGTCATACATGATCTGCAGCATACAAACAACATTATTATAGAATATATATTTTATTTGTTGAAATTAATATACTTAATCATTTCTATACAGTACTTCTTTGCCACTCCTTTCAAAAAGGGTCTAAACTAAATTACCATGGAGCCTTTTAAGTGCTAATATGATGGGCTAGGCAGAAAGACAGGTTCACCTTCTTTTGTACGCTGATATAAATTTATAACTGTGTGAGATTGCCTCTTGCTATTTTTCGCGCATTGATGGATAAAATCTAGAAGCTTAACATCAGAAGAAAAATACTATTTTCTGTGGAAACAATACACTTCAGCCTGCTGTTTGACTTTTTATTTTAACGGAAGTGAACAAAAATAACACCATTAGTCCACTTGGTGGAGTAGGAGGCATTGAAATCCAGCTACAGAGTTTTGTTTCATTACATACAATATAATTATGTGGTGGATGGTTTTTGTTCCTTTATTTTATCCTAACTCATGCTTTGCAAAATTAGCGATTCCACATAAGAAAGTTGTGTATAATTATTTTCTTAGAATTGTCAGTATGTGTACTAATCTTGGGATAGTTATCTTCATTCTTTTCTTGGGCTTATTACACATTTAAATTAAACTGAGATTTCTTTAGTGTTATTTTTTCAGAGCCATTGGGATTAAGGATGATGGATTTTGTGGTGCTCCGAGTATAGTTAAGCCCTTGTCAACATAAGTATAAAGTTATTGCTCTGTGCAGTTGGTATATTTTCAAAGGTAATTAAAGCTAAACATTGAGCAGAGAAAGGATTACAAACCTTCAGTTCACAAAAGAAATACATCTTTGTTTAAAACCTAAAATTACACACTTTCTAACACCTTTTCAACATCTATTTAGACTAAATGATTGTCTGGGATATCCTCAGTGATATTTTTCTCTGATCAACCAAAAGAATGGAAGTTATTTTCTCAAAAATATATGAGCTTTATCTCTGACAGATGAATCCCTGACTGTATATTTTTTGAACCTCGTCAATTTGTTTCTCATGGTAATTGAAAATGTTCTTGCATGCTTTTTCATAAGTATGCCTAGTTTATAAAAGCAAGCAGAGAAGTCAGACTTAATTACCTTCATTGGCTTTTTCATTTCTGTCTTTAACACTTAACTTGAATTTTACTTTTTCCTTGATGACTGACTTTCAGATATTACAGTTTCATTAGGAATATAGATGTTGATACATGTAAAAATAACCAGTGGATACTAAAACCTGGCATCAATACATAATTTTAGTTGCTAATATGTCTCCTTTATTTATGCATAAAATATTCCTTCTCTATAGCATGGCATTGATTTATTTTGTGGTTGTTGCTGTTGTTGGTTACTTTGGGCAAATCCCAAGGACAAGATTAGAAATATATGTATTTGTTGTAAAAAAATTACAAATTAAAAGCAATTGAATTAATATTTTGAATGAATCTGATTTTTTATATTACTAATATGCTAATATATATAAAGAGAATTAATTGAAAATAAAACTCTAGCTAGAGTTTTGGTGTTTGTATGTTTGTTTATTAATTTTCATAATGGTGGAAATATAAACAGATATTTAGCAAAACAGACCCAACAGTAAAATTTTCTATGTATTAAGTACTTTTGAGAGGAATAAACAATTGACAGTGATGATTGTAAGAAAGAGAAAAAGCAGCATGCTAATAATAAATTTTATTTCCAAAACTATGCAGCAACATATATTGAGTCAATAACAATATAAAGTTCATACTGTTATGTTTTAATCATTTTACAGATAAGCAAGCTTAAAACTCAGGATTTTACAAATTGCCCAAGATCATTTAGCAAGTAATGAAATTTGCCTTAGGAAACTGTGTCAGATAAGATGATCAATGGAAACCATTTTCTAAGAAAACATTTAAACTGACACTGAAAAAATTCAGGAAAACCAAATCATATGAATAGGGTTGTGGCAGAATATCCAATAAAGTAACTCCTATGAGTACTCGGATCAGGTGAAAGTAAGGAGAGTTCCATAATAGAAATGGAGATTTCATTGTGGAATTAGAACTTGATTTGGGCATGGGTCATATAAGAATAGGTTAAAGTATAAGGACCAGGCTGAGTATTAAGTACTTTTTAGTCCATAAAAGGAGGACAAATTTTGTTGGAGATTCAGTCAGAAATCACCAGCCATAAAAGATCAATGGGATAGACATAATAATTTCAGGTGTTGAGGATGAGGTACAAGCTGCATGAATAAACATGGCAGGCAATTTAGGAAGCAAACTGAATATTTTTTTCTTTTACTTATCTTTTTAGTAACATGTGTTAGATGCAGAAGCAGGGCATCATTGTGATACTCCTATATATGTGTGCAATGCATCATGAATAAACTTTTAGGGTAAATATGTTAAATGGTTGTTTAAATCACTTTCTCAGACTAGTCCAGAAGTTAACGCATTCCTCAGTAAATTCTGAAATATTTTTGGGGTGAAATTTATGTGAATAGTGGTTGATTTGAAATTCATCTAGAGGGAAAGGGGAGGAAGAAAAAGTGAGAAGAAAAGGAAGAAGAAAGGCAGAAATGAACTTAATTATGCATTTGTCAACATTCAAAGTATAGACATCCGCAGATTATTAACCCTATTGGCAATTATGGACGGACTTTGGACAATCATGAAACAACAGCTAGCATTGAATCTTAGGATGAATGTGTCATGTATAACGTTGATGGGAAAGAGGAGATGATGCATACTTGACTTTTAACTTAATTTCTCTGTACGCAAAAATTATAGTACTTGGGGAAAAAAGAATATATTTCACTTGTGTATTTCCATCTAAATTAATACCACTAGCTCAGATTAGGAAACAAGAGGTTAAGGTATCATCCTATGGCCTTGTTTGTGATCATTTTGATAAATGCCCAAGAGTGGAATTGCTGGGACATAGGGGAGCTCTGTGTTTAGTCTTTTGAGGAATCTCCATACTGCTTCCCACTAAGAATGTATCAGCATTCCGTTTTGGCTATATCCCTGCCAGCATCTGCTGTTAATAGATTTCCTGATAGTGGCCATTCTAGCTGTTGTGGAATAACAATGTTGTTTTGATTTTCATTTCTTTTATGGCGAGAGATGCTGAATATTTCTTACTGATATATTGGCTGGTCATATTTCCTCTTCAGAGAAGTCTCTAAGTTTTTAGCACATTTGTTAATGGGGTTATTGTTCCTTCAATGATTTCATTCTGGGGAATTTAATTTTTTGAGCACTGAGTATATTTCAGTTATAAGGTCCTTGTCTGTTGTTTGGCTACTAAATCTACCAGTACAAACAAGCTATGATACGGAATCAGTCTCTCAGTAGATGAATGGATCTAGAATATGTGACACAAATAGACAATAGAGTTCTATGTTTCCATCAGAAAGAAAGACATTGCCCCTTTCTAAAGGCAATGGAAACACCTGGAAAAAAGTATTAAGTAAACAAAGCCAGCCCCCCCCAATATATTTGTAACAACTAGAATATGTCTATGATATTTTTAACCAAGGGATCATGACAACTTAATTGTTATGTGCATGGGACCACATATAAAAAGCATATCAACAGGAACTCAAGGATTGGAAACCAGACTTTCTTATTATATCTTGTATGCAGTTCTTTCATTTTTTAAAAAATTTTCTGTGCCTTTTGCCTGGTATACAAGTTTATCCGATCTGTGGTAGGGAAAGGACTCAAACAGCAGGACAAAGGATGAACTACTGAAAACAAAGATACTCACTGACACTATGTTGAAAATGAACTAATTAGGATAGGAAGTGGGAAAGAGGAGGTAAGTCGGAGAAAATGGGGGAGGTGCTAATAGTGTTTAAAATAAATATATGGGCTTTGTTACCTGGCATTTTGTTTATACATTTATTTGTTTATTGAAATAGGAAAGGGAACGGAAAACAAGATGATTGGGGGGGTGGGAGAGGGAAATTGGGACAAAAAGATAAGAAGGGATATCAATGTGTGAGAGGTAATGCACCTACCTGGTGAATATAACTGTAATCCTTCTATACATTACCTGGAAAATAAAAAATAAAAAAATAAAATAAAATAATAAATAAATATACGGAGTGCCAGTGGCTGATGCCTATAATCCTACTTACTGGAGAGATCTGAGGATCTCAGTTTTAGACCAGCTCTATAAGGAACGTCCATGAGACTATTAACTCCAATTAATCACAGAAAAACCAGTAAGTGGTGCTGTAGCTCAACAAGAGTTTAGGTACAACTCCTAGGCCCAGAGTTGAAGGCCTGGGCCTCGCAACAAAAGAGAGAGAGAGAGAGAGAGAGAGAGGAGAGAGAGAGAGAGAGAGAGAGAGAGAGAGAGAGAGAGAGGAGGGAGGGAGGGAGGGAGGGAGGGAGGGAGGGAGGGAGGGAGGGAGGGGAGGGAGGGGGAGGGGAGGGAGGGGAGGGAGGGAGGGAGGGAGGAGAGAGAGAGAGAGAGAGAGAGAGAGAGAGAGAGAGAGAGAGAGAG